>NW_024116416.1:0-22377 GCF_003073215.2 Triticum urartu | reverse complement strand
GAGTGAAGCTCGATGGAACGCCGCCCAGGAAACCATCTCAAGGCCTTTGACCATTTCACGGGGAGCTCCTATCTTCAGGCACTCCTGTGAACCGTGCCTAGCTCAGATGGTTAGGTTCTTCGTAGTGAAACCAGCCTATCAGGATTCAAGTCCTAGACTTGACATTGGTCTGCTCATTTTTCTAGATTATTCCAGGCTTCCGATGCTCATTCAGTGGGAGGAGATGTTCCCGTCAACTATGAAGGCGCATGTGGTGGCTTTCTCAATCTCAAAATGATATGTCAGCACAGTCATTCGAAGGGGCTCATAGGGATAGGGGGTGTGCGATCGTTCATAGAGATGACTGTATGTCCGTATGTATGTGCATCCGCATTTGTACTGTACGCTCACGTGTAACATATGACACACTACGACCCATTAGCGCACTCGCTCCCAGTTGCCACTTCTCCCGCTCGCTAGCTAAAAACCGATTTCATATTTTTTTTATAGATTAACTCATGCAAATGTTCATGAATTTGAAAAAAAACTCCTGAATTTTAAAAATTGTACAATTTGTTTTTTTAATTAAAAAATATATAGTAATTTTAAATATTTTTGCTTTTTGAACAATCTTCATAAATTTAATAATATGTTCATGAATTTTAAAAACACAAAATTTTGAAAAATAAATGAATTTTAAAATATTCGAAAATTTTAAAAATTTGGAAAACGTTCATGAATTTTATAAATAGTAAAATTTCTCAGAACGGTCATCTCCATGGTATCAATCTTTTAAACATTTTCAAAAGTCATGATGTTTTTCAAATTTGTAAAATCATGAATTTAAATTTTTGAGAAAATAGTTTCAAATTCTTAGTTATAGGACTTAGTTTTTAATTTCTTGGACCTATTATCCGAAGCCTTTTACCTATAATTTTATCGAGTTTGAATAAAGTTATAGGTCATCTAAAAAAAGATAACTCGTCGTTCAATCGTGCAGTAATTTTCCGCAAATGCTATGTCTCGCCTACTACAAGGCGCACACAGCACTCACCTCTAGCGATGCGGCGTGGACCATGGCCCAGTAGTGGATGAGACAGCGTAGCGTGGGCGCGGCTATATCTCGCTTCTAGTGGGGCAACCACTCGCTGAAGCGTCTTGCAGTCGCGCGAGCGTATGGCCCAGCCCAGTGCGTGGGGAGGCCACTGCCTCGTTTTTAGTTTCTTTATTTGCTTTTCATTTTTACTTTCATTTACACCTAAAATAATATAAATAAATATATTAAAAAAACTTTATATAAAATATTCCAAAAAATGTTAACCTAACATTTGAAAAATGTTAAATGTACATAGAGAAAATGTTTCTCATGTAGTATATAATGTGTGTCTAAAAAGGTGATCATGGTTTTTAAAATGTTAATTCAAGCACTTAAAAAAGTTAAACAAGTACTTTAAAAAATTAGTCAAGCAATTTAAAAATGTTAAATGTGTATAAGAAATGGTTACCATGTATGATAAAAATGTTAAACTTGTATTTGAAATGTTTATCAAGCATTTGAAAAACTCTTAAATGTGTATAGAAAAGTTGTTGACCATGTACTGTAAAAATGTTAAACTTGTATTTGCAAAATGTTAATTAAGGATCTGGAAAAAATGTAGAATGTGTATAGAATTTTTTGACCATGTATGAAAAAAAGTTAATCTGATATTTGAAAATGTTAATGAAGCATTTTAAAAAATCTTAAATATGTATAGAAAAAATGTTGCTATGTATTCAGTAAATATTAATCTTGTATTAAAAAATACTTAATGTGTATTAGAAAAATGTATTAGATATATACAAAAATGTGTATAGGAAAACTGGAAAACAAATAAGAAAACAAAAGGAAACTAATATAGAAATGAGCAAATAAATTAAAAAACCAAAGAAAAAAAGAACGGAAAAGTAAGAAACTAGTGAAAAACAAAAAATAAATCGAGAAAACAAAGAAAATAAAAAAATCTGTAATACCAAGAAAGAATGGAAGAAAAGCTGTTGAAAAAACAAGCAAAAACAAAAGCAAAAAAAACACGGAAAACTAGTGAATATACAACTCTTTTTCTTAATAAGGTTGCAACCTGCTAATCTAACACGAACGGATAGTGGCCCAGTTGTTAGTAGCGCTACGCTTCATGCGAGAGCTCATACCATCTCACTATAAGCGAGATATAGCTCTCGCTGTGTACCGCTGGTAAGTTTCGTACAGTTTTGGGAAGGTATTGTCTGCCTTTTTCCTGCCTTTTCTCTATTTCTTTCCTTTAGGTTTTTCATTTTCAGTTTTTTACTTTTACTTTTCCTGTTATTTTTTGTGTTTTTATTTTATTTTATTTTAATTAATTAAAATTTCAAATGCAAGTTAACAAATTTTCAAATACACGTTGAACTTTTCAAATAAATGGTAACTATTTTTTAAATACACCTTGCACATTTTTGGAATGCATGTTTGAACATTTTTATATACCACGGGCATTTTTCAAAAACTGTATGAACAATTTTTAATATTTCATGAACATTTTTTTATTATTGCCATGAATATTTTTAAACATGTGAAAATAATTTGTGACAAACATTCTTCGGAACAATGCAAATATATTTGTAAAATCTCATGAACATTGTTTAAGACTGGTCGAACATTTTGTAATGTTCATTGTGTCTTTACAAAATGTTCATTTTCTGTGAAAAAATATTTACTGTTCATTCTAAAAATTGTCATGTGTTTAAAAATTACTCAGTGTTCAACCTCTACGATTTTCGTCACAGTGAGAAGTGCAATCTCTGTGACCAATAAGACGAGCCCCTCTGCACCTTATTCTCCAATGCCCCTTTGCCCGAGTCATCTTGTTTCTTGTGAACGGTGACCTGGGCATTCCCTCTCTTATTCCTCCAGCCTAGCATGCAACCTCCATTGCTCTTTGGTGGAACGACTTCGCCTCCAGTCTAGGCAAAGAGGCTAAAACTGCAGCAATCTACACTGCCTGGAACATTTGGAAGGAAAGAAATCGACGCATCTTCGATCACAAGGCCTAACAAAAGTCTGCCATCCTTCAGCTCATCAAGCAGGACATTCTTCAACCAGCTCTCTCCATCCATTGGCTCTTGGAGTCGAGAACTGACCGGAACCTGAACCTGATTGATGTATTTTACCTCTTTTTTGGTGGGGGATACCTAAAAACCCAGCCATGTAATGCAACTTTTGTATTTATTTTTCTCCTTCTTAATATATAGGTAGTACAAGCTGCCAATTCCTCAAATAATATGAAACAATCCCATAGAAAAAATAAACAGATTCTGTACCCCACAGAGAAAACAACATAGACAGCAGTCCACTGGACAAAATAGTTCATTCATGCGAATGAACACAATCATGCATTGATACTCAAAAGAACTATGAGTCAGGTCATATACAAAGTAGATGAACATATACCAACAAGCAAATAATAATTACAGAGTACTAATACTCATCACGCGTGCATGGAACAATAGAAAGAAATTGAATACAGGGAATAATGCATTACTTATTCTAAAAATAGCATAGTGTGGCTCCGTACGGGTTCTCCTCCATCAAGTGTCATATATAAGTATCCCATCAATTGTGCGTTGCCGGTGGTTTGCACTTTGGAGGCGGCTTCGGTTTCGGTTCAGGTTTAGCCTTGGGCTCCGGCTTTGGTTCCGGTTTTGGCATCGGCTCAGGCTTCGGTTTGGAGCAGGGCTTGGGCTTTGGTTTTGGCATCGGCTTGGGCTTGGGTTCTGGTTCAGGCTTCTGTCCAGGCTTTGGTTCGGGTTTGGGCATCGGTTCAGGTTTGCAGGGCTCTGACTCTGGGTGGGGCATAGGTTTGGGCATTGGCTCTGGTTTGGGTTCCGGCTTTGGCTCTAGCTCTGTGAACTTCCCAACGACAACAAGGCCTCGGCCAGCCGCAGCTGCTTGGTTGAAAGAGGAGGCTGCAACTATCCCGATGAGGAGCACGGCGAGGAGGCGATGCTTGGCCATTGCTGCCTACTTCTTGTGCTTGCAGCTAGTGTTTTGTGTGTGTGTGTTGTGTGAGAACTGGAGGTACATATTGTGTGGTTTTATAGGCTGGGTGAAACAAAGCAGATCTGGAGGCTGCATTAATTAGCATTGCAGTTACCTAGCTGGAGTGACAAGTACTGTAGTACTGTATAACATGGCAGTGGAGTTATATTGGTTGATTAGTTGATTAGAAATGAAGCAACCTACGTACGTAGGTAGCTAGAGGTGTTAATAAGCACAGCTGGATTCTGCGTGTGTGTCTCTGTGATGATAGTACGTGTGAGTAACAATATTTTTACTCTATTAGTTGCAACCTCGTGGTAATAGAAATTATGTTAGTTGCCTTGTCCAGTGGATTATGTTTGTGTGTCTCCATCTGATGATAGTAGGGTGAGTAGCAATATTTTTACTTTATCAGTTGCCTCCTCGTAGTAGTAGAATTCTGTTAGTTTCCCTGTCAATCCCGTGCTCACACGTCCATGTGACCGGCCATCATTTAGAAATTAAGATAGACAGTGTACACGTTTGTAAAAAGCAATCGCTTCAGTTCAATTCACAATGAATGGAAAGGAAAGGTCTCCGGAAAGGAACTGGCCCAATCGTGCAGCCACCTCGTGCGTGAGCTTCACCACCTGTTAGGAAGCCCCAAGGCTCCATGGTCTGCTTCGTACACCGAGTTTTCGCTGACTCAGTGTTTTCTCAAGCTCTCCCTCTGGCCCGGTATACTGGGCACAATTTCAAAATTGTACTCCTCCATCCCACAATATAAGAGCATTTTTGACACTGCACTAGTGAGGATTTTATTATGCGTATTGTCTCAAATTATTAAATCTTATAACTTCCGACAAAGTAACCTATTTTGATGTTGCATGCCCCTCATTCTCCAGTCTCATGCACGCGTGTGTTTTAGTTATTAATGCATGATTTTCCAAAAAAAAAAGGCTCCATGAAACCGGACCTCCAAAACTAATGGGGTTGCTGAGTTTAGCTCCGCCATATATTCGGATAGAGTAAAGATTATATGTGCTAATGTTTTTTTGCTCTGTTTAACATATTTTGACTCAAGAGGGTTTCATTGTAATTCTTACTTATATGAGCTATTTTCTAATTTCTTGTATCTATGATCCAAAGCATTGTACCTATAATTTTGTTGAGTTTGAATTAAGTTACATGTCTTTCTAATAACTAGCTGGCCGACAGTTTGTTCAATTCGTGCGGTCATTTTGCGCAAATGCTATGTCTCGTGCGGTCATTTTGCGCAAATGCTATGGCGCTCACCTCTGGCGATGCGGTGTGGGCTGTGGCCCAGTAGTGGTGCAGGTGTGTAGCATTTGTTTGTTTCTTGTGATCTCATAACATTTTGTCAGGGTTTTCTTTCTTGGGTTTATTTAGCTTTTTCATTTTTGGTTTCTCTTTTACTTTTCCTGTTCATTGTCTCATGTATTGTTTTTCATTTTTTCTATTTTTCAAATACATATTGAAATTATTAAAAATAATAAACATTTTTAAAATACACATAGAATATTTTTTAATACAAGTTTGATTGTTTTATAAATACATGATGAAAAAAAATTTATATACCACAAACATTTTTCCAAAACTGTAATAACACATTTTTTATATTTCACAAATATTTTAATATTGCCATGAACAATTTTCTAAGCATGTGAAAAAATTGAAATGCAATGTTCTTTTTAGAAAATGCGAATATATTTTTCTTAATCTTCGGAACAATTTGTAAGACAAGTTGAACATTTTTCTTAAAAAAATATTGAAAAAATCCGATCTACTTATCAACCATCATGTCAATACAAGAACACCAGAGGTAATAGAACTTTATGTTCAGGTCCATAGACCACCTAGCGATGTCTACAATCACTCGAGCAAGCCGAAGGCATACTACAATCATCGCCCCTTCCTCATCTGAGTTGGGCAATGTTCACTCATGTTTTTACAAAATGTTCATCGTGTATGAACAACATATTTATTGTGTATATAAAAATCATTGTGTATTTTTAGAAAATATTGTGATATCAAAGGTTCATCATGTATTAAAATAAATTTTCATCCGTATTGTTCAAAATGTTCATAGTGTATATTTTCAGAAAAATATGAACACTTTTTGTAATTGTATTTGTATTTTAAAAACGTTCCATATTTTGAAAACGTTTTATAAATAGGTGATGGACATGTTTAAAGTACATGAACACTTATTAAATTATATGATCACCCATATATGTTATAGAGCGTTTTCTAGAGAATTAGAAAAAATGAAAAGAAAAATGTGAAAATAAGAACAACAAAAATCCTACTCGTTAGAGTGAGACATCTGCCCCAATAGAAAAAACTAGCTTGTTAGAAAAACATGTTGGGATTGGCCCATACTGTGGATCTGTGGTCGAATACCATTCTACGGCACGCTAAAAGTGGAAATATGCTATTTACCATTGGTTTCCAAGTTATTGATAGAAAGCGCACACACCTCTTGCTTCACTAGATTGTAAAAGGGCTTCCCAATCTATGACATTTACATGAGCGGAAGCTCCCTCCTGTCGGTTTTAGGAAGCTTCCAGAAGCTTATGGGCCAACTTTGGTTATGGAAACTTTCGTCCTGTTTTTTCTTTTTTACTCTTCTGCCTTTTTCCTCTTTTTCCGATTATTTTAAATTTAAACTTCTCTAACATTTCTTTTCAAATTTGTGACCATTTTTTCATATTCATGAGATTTTTTTTTCAAATTTCATAAACTTTTTTGAATCACCTTTTTTCAAATTCACAAAAAATGAATTTGTGATTTTTTTTCAAAACTGTCAACGTTTTTCAATTCATTCTCTTCAAACTGTAATTGTTTTTCAAATTTTTGAAAATTTTCATATTCATGAATTTTTAAATTTAGAAAACCGGTGGGATTTTTTTCATTGAATAACAGAGCAATCCCAGGAAAAAAAAGGCTTGCAAAAAAAGAGTGTAGTGGGTGGCCAATCGAGCAACCGCTTTGCCTTTTAATGCGATGACCCATGCGCGCGAGCTCTTGTGCGCTGCGGCACTAATGAGCACTGAGAAGAAGCTCTCCTAAAATTGAGGTATACACGCTCTCCAAGAAGCGAGCTTTAGGCCTTTAGCCGTTGGTTGAACTGGTCCATAAAAAGGAAAAGAATCATAATCGGTGTGCGACACAGACACATGGCATCACCAGTTCTCCTAATTGTAATTCGTGATCTTCATCTTCACAGGTTTGTCTCGTAGCTTGACGACATGAGCGTCTCGCCGCCTCCTCAGACGTCTGTGATAGTGAAGCATGAGCTTGTCACTCTCTAGGCCTTTCATTCCTCGTACCCATAGCCATATTACGAAAGTCACCCGTTCATCCAAGCATGTTAAATGTTAGTGCTCTGATTTCCAAAATTCTACTTATGTACTTTATTTACTTTCCTTGTCAGTTTTAGGGTTACTATAATGTTGCTTAAAAGGAGTTTTCATGCGCAATAAAAGAAAAAACAAGACTATCAATTTGCCAATTTCACACTAGGGCTCTCAAAATTATTATTTTTGAACACAGTACAAACACAAGCGCTCATATACGCGCGCATACACTCACCCCTATGAACGCACACACGCACACCCTACCCCTATGAGCACGTCTGAAAGACTGAGCCGACATATCATCTTAAAATGTTGACCTTGCCAGCACCATGGGATGGGTGAGAGATTATTGTGGTCTCTCGTATGTTGCGCAGCACTATCAGTGAGAGATTTTTCCTATTGTAAATTGAGTCAGAGAAAATCTGTTCTTATAATTTTCATGGTACCTTTTCTTGATAGTCTTGATCATTGTTGGAGCTACAGCAAGGCCAGATAGGCCATAGCCGGCCCAGCCTTGAGAGAGAAAAATGTGTTGCAATTTTTGGGTAGCTCCGCCACTAATTTGACCAAGGGGTGCAGTTACCTTTCACACACATATCCTATATATCTAATTAAGCCATCCCATTTAAATGCACATGCAAATTAATCACATCATGAAGGACATGCGACCAATCAACTTTCACTTACCATTTTTCATCACATGCAAGTCTTCCACATCATTAAGGGTGCATGTAATCATTCGATTTTTCACTTTCCATCATATGCAAGCCCTCCACATAATCAGACACACACAAGCTCTTCACCTCATTATTTTTTACTATTTATTATCTTTCAACAACAAATAGTTAAACTTGAAGGTCACAAGACAATATAACATGCATCCACCCTCCAGTTACATCTAGGTTTTCTATTGTCATATGTTGAGAATGTTGTGTGGTATTATTCACATATATGGTATTTTTTATAATTTCATTGCTATAAATTTCCGTAACAATGTATGTGACGTTTACCTAGTATGGCTGGTCATAGTGGGGAGTAACTTATACTAGTGTCATGCATATGACACTAGTCTAAGTTACTACCTCCATATTGCAAAGTAACATAGTAGTAGTGTCATAGATGGCTTCATTTATTAGCTCACAGACTCATGTTGCCTCAGAAAGCGCTATGTTACGGCAACATATTATGTTACTACAAGCACCTCTTTTATCATTAAATACGTGCCACATAGGCAAAATTATCTAGGAATGTGTTAAGTTACTACCTAAGACTAGTCACAATGGGAGTAACTTAACTAGTAACATCACACATTTCAATACAAGATTGCTTATGTGGCAGCTAATTAATAAAGAGAGAGGGGTTTGTGATAACTTAGGTAGTTACTGTAACATCACACATTTCAAGGCATAATGAGTCTATAGCCTAATAAATGAACTCTTTCATGATACCACTCATATGTTACTACCCACTATGGAGGTAGTAACATAGACTAGTAACATCGGTAAGTTGCTACTCTATGTTACTCCTCACTGTGAGCAGTCTAAGGGCATCTTCAATAGATTGTATGTTAGTCTTGTTGGTAAAATGTCCATGTCATCTACCAACAAGCTATCATACAACTACTTCAATAGGTTGTATCTAAGCTATCCAATAGATGATGAGAAAAGAATTATGATTGCTCTCTATTTCTCATTGAAGCTTGTGCAAAGGTTGTTGGTTATTCTACATACAACTTTGCTTTCTCTTCACATTTATTACATGCCACATCATCACTATGTACTAGGTGGCAAATTTACCAACACCTATCTTACAGCTGTTGGAGATGTCCTAAGTTACCCCCACTATGGCTAGCCTAACTAGCAACGGAGCCAGCTCACTCATAGAGCCTGGGTATAAATACTAACGCACCTGGTCGGGACTTAGTTCACAGGCGAAGGGTAGAGAACAAAACCGTTGTCTGGCGTGTGAGTACACTTTATACATCTAGAACACCAGACACATACACGCATACTATATACATTTCATATGTGTGCTGCAATTTAGGGAGTCCGTCTCTTCGTTTTTGTTGACATCATCTTTCTCCCCCCCCCCCCCAAAAAAAAAAGACCACATAATATGAAACAATCCAATAGAGAAAATAACTGAGATTGCAACCCATAGAAAACAACAACATGGACTGCAGTCCACTAACAAAATAGCTAATTCATGTGAATGAATACAATCATGCATAGATACTCAAAAGAACAACGAGTCGAGTCACATACAAAGTAGATGAACGTATACCAACAAGCAAAAACAAATACAGAGTACTAGTAGTCATCACGGGCGCATGGAAAAATAGAAAGAAATGGAATACAGGGAATACTACACCACTTATTCTAGAAATAGCATAGTGTGGCTCCGTACGGGGTCTCCTCCATCAACTCTCATATATAGTATCCCATCAATTGTGAGTTGTCGGTGGTTTGCACTTCGGAGGCGGCTTCGGTTTCGGTTCAGGTTTAGGCTTGGGCTCCGGCTTTGGTTCGGGTTTGGGCATTGGCTCGGGCTTAGGACCTGGCTTTGGTTTGGAGCAGGGCTTGGGCTTTGGTTTTGGCATAGGCTTGGGCTTGGGTTCTGGTTCGGGCTTCTGTCCGGGTTTTTGTTCGGGCTTTGGTTTGGGTTTGGGCATCGGATCAGGTTTGCAGGGCTCTGGCTCTGGGGGTGGCACAGGTTTGGGCATTAGCTCTTGTTTAGGTTCTGGCTTTGGCTCTAGCTCTGCAAACTTCTTGACGACAGCAACGCCTCGGCCAGCCGCAGCAGCTTGGTTGAAGGCGGAGGCTGCAACTATGCCGATGAGGAGCACGGCGAGGAGGCGATGCCTCGCCATTGCTGCCTACTTGTGATTGTAGCTAGTGTTGAACCTGCTGCGCTTCGTGTGTGCGCGCGTGTGTGTTGTGTGGAGAGCTGGAGATACATATTGTGTAGTTTTATAGGCTGGGTGAAACAAAGCAGATCTGGAGGCTGCATTAATTAGAATTGCAGCTAGGTAGCTGGAGTGACAAGTAGTACTGGGTAACATGTCAATGGAGTTATATTGGTTGATTAGTTGATTGCAAATGAAGCGACCTACGGAGGTAGCTAGAGGTGTTAATAGCACAGCTGGATTTGCGTGTGTGTCTCTGTGATGATAGTAGCTAAGGGTGAGTGGCAATATTTTTACTCTATTAGTTGCCTCCTCGTAGTAATAGAATTCTGTTAGTTGCCTTGTCAATCCCGTGCTCACACGTACATGTGACCGGCCATCATTTAGAAATTAAGATAGACAGTGTACACGTTTGTGCAATGCAATACAAAGTAGTACAAAGCAAATGCTTCAGTTCAATTCACAATGGAAAGCAAAGGTCTCTGGAAAGGAACTGGCCGGACCGTGCACCTCGTGCGTGAGCGTCACCACCTGTTGGAAGCCCTAAGGCTCCGTGGTATGCTTTCGTGGACCGAGTTTTCGCGGACTCGTGTTTTCTCAAGCACTCTCGCTGGCCCCGTATACTCGGCACAGTTTCAAAATTGTATATACCAATGAGGATTTTATCATGCGCATCGTCTCAAAATTATTAAATCTTTATAACTCTCCGACAAACTAACCTATTTTGATGTTGCATGCCCCTCAGTCTGCAGTCTCATGCATGCGTGTGTTTTAGTTATGCATGTATGCTTTTCCAAAAAAGGCTCCATGGAGCCGGAGCTCCAAAACGAATGGGGTTCCCGAGTTTAGCACCGCCATATATTCGAAAAGAGTAAGGATTATATGAGCTACAATGTTTTTTCCTCTGTTTATCATATTTTGACTCAAGAGGGTTTCGTTGTAATTCCTAGTTATATGAGTTATTTTGCAATTTCTTGTATCATATTTTGGCATTGTACCTATAATTTTGTTGAGTTTGAATAAAGTTACATGTCATTCTAATAACTAGCCAGCCAACAGTTGGTTCAATGCGTGCGGTCATTTTGCGCAAATGCTATGTCTCTACGTAGTGCGGTCATTTTGCGCAAATGCTATGTCTCTACGTACTGCGAGGCGCTCACCTTTGGCGATGCGGTGCGGGCTCTGGCCCAGTAGCAGTGGAGGCGGTGTAGCATTGGTTTGTTTCATGCGATTTTCAGAATGTTTTATCTGGATTGTTTTATCTGTTTTAGTTATCAGGTTTGTTTAGGTTTTCATTTTTGTTTTTTCCCTTTTACTTTTCTGTTCATTTTCTTTCAAGTTTTTTTTTCATTTTCCATATTTCAAATACACGTTGATTGTTTTCAAAATATTAAACATTTTTTAGTTACACGTAGAATATTTTTCCAATACATGTTTGGACGTTTTCTAAACATCATGAACAATTTTTATATACCACGAACATTATTATAAACTGTAATACAACTTTTTTTAATATTTCCTGAACGTTTTTAATATTGCCATGAACAATTTTCTAAACATGTGAAAAAAATTGAAATGTAATGTTTTTTTGAAACAATGCGAATATTTTTTTTAAATCTCAGGAACAATTACTAAGACAAGTTGAACATTTTTCTTATTTTTTTACGAAAAAAATTCGGATCTATTTATGAACTGACATGTCAGTATAAGATTACCAGAAGAAATAGAATATACATACAGGTCCATAGACCACCCAGCGATGTCTAAAATCACTCGATCAAGCTGAAAGTGCACCACCATCATCGCCCCTCCCTCACCGGCGTCAGACATTGTTCACTCATGTTTCTACAAAATGTTCATCGTGCGTGAACAAAATATTTACTGTGTAGTTAAAAATTATCATGGATTTAAAAAAATCATTTTGTATTTTCAGAAAATATTGTTATTTCAATGGTTCATCATGTATTAAAAGAAATCTTCATCCTGTATTGTTCAAAATGTTCACACTGTATTTTTGGAAAAATATGAACACTTTTTAGTTCTATGTGTATTTGCAAAATGTTTGATACTTTGAAAACATTTTACAAATACGTGATGAACATTTTCTTATGGCATCACCAGTTCTCCTAATTGCAATTCGCGATCTTCGTCTTCACGGGTAAGCTTGACGACGTGAGTCTCGCCGCCTCCTCAGATGTCTATGACACCGAGGCACCAGCATGTCATTCTCCAGGCCTCTCATTCCACACACCCATAACCATATTACTAGTGCCACCCATTCGTTGAAGCATGTTAAATGTTAGGGCTCTAATATCTAAAATTCTATTTTATGTATTTACTTTCCTCTTCAGTTTTAGGGTTACTCTAATGTTGCTTAAAAAGGATTTGTCGGGTGCTGAAACGAAAGACAATCAATTCGCCAACTTCACCCAAGGGCTTTCAAAATCATAGGGCAGGCCCTGCCAGTACCATGGGGCGGTGAGAGATTATTATGGTCTCTCGTATGTTGCCTAGCACCATCACTATGAGATTTTTCTTGTTGCGAATTGAGTAAGAGAAAATGTGTTAATAATAATTTTCATGGTGCCTTTTATTGGCAATCTTGACCTAGGGGGTGTAGCTACCTTTCACACATATGCTATATATCTAAGTAATTCATCCCATTTAATTGCACATGCATGTCAATCACATTATGAAGGGCATGCAACCAATCAACTTTCACTAACCACTTTTCAACACACGTAAGTCCTCCATATCATCAAGCGTGCATGTAATCACTCAAATTTTCACTTTCCATCATATGCAAGTCCTCCACATCATCAAAAGACATGAAAGCTCTTCACCACATTATATTTACTATTTATATTTCAGCAAAAAATAATTAAACTTGAAGGTCACAAGACAATATAACATGCATCCACCTCCAGTTACATCTAGGTTTTCTATCGTCATATGGTGCGAATGTTGTGTGGTATTATTCCCATAGATGCTATTTTTCATAATTTCATTGCTATAAATTTCCGTAGCAATGTGTGTGACGTTTACCTAGTATAACCAGCAGCGGAGCCAGCTCACTCACGGAGCCTGGGCATAAATACTAATGCACTCGGTCGGGACTTAGTTCATAGGTGAAGGGTAGAGAACAAAGGCCGCTGTCTGGCGTGTGAGTACACTTTATACATCTAGAACACTAGACACGCACACGCACACTATACACTTCATATGTGATATATGTGCTGCTATTTGGGGAATCCTTCTCTTCCTTTTTGTTGACATCATCTTTCCCCCCAAAAAAGACCACATAATATGAAAAACAATCCCATAGAGAAAATAACTGAGACTGCACACCATAGAGAAGACAACATAGACTGCAGTTCACTGACAAAATAGTTCATTCATGTGAATGAATACAATCATGCGTAGATACTCAAAAGAACAACGAGTCGAGTCACATACAAAGTAGATGAACATATACCAACAAGCAAAAAAGAAATTACAGAGTACTAATACTCATCACACATGCATGGAACAATAGAAATAAATGGAATACAAGAAATACTACACCACTTATTCTAGAAATAGCACAGTGTGGCTCCGTATGGGGTCTCCTCCATCAACTGTCATATATAAGTATCCCATCAATTGTGAGCTGTCGGTGGCTTGCACTTAGGAGGAGGCTTCGGTTTTGATTCAGGTTTAGGCTCGGGCTCCGGCTTTGGTTCGGGTTTCGGCATTGGCTCGGGCTTAGGACCTGGCTTTGGTTTGGAGCAATGCTTGTGCTTTGGTTTTGGCATAGGCTTGGGCTTGGGTTCTGGATCGGGCTTCTGTCCGGGTTTTGGTTCGGGCTTTGGTTTGGGTTTGGGCATCGGTTCAGGTTTGCAAGGCTCTGGCTCTGGGTGCGGCGGCATAGGTTTGGCCATTGGCTCTGGTTTGGGTTCTGGCTTTGGCTCTAGCTCTGCAAACTTCTCGACGGCAGCAAGGCCTCGGCCAGCCGCAGCTGCTTGGTTGAAGGCGGAGGCTGCAACTATTCCGATGAGGAGCACGGCGAGGAGGCGATGCCTCGCCATTGCTGCCTACTTCTTGTGCTTGCAGCTAGTGTTGCACCCGCTGTGCTTTGTGTGTGTGTGCTTTGTGTGTGTTGTGTGGAGAACTGGAGGTACATATTGTGTGGTTTTATAGGGTGGGCGAAACAAACCAGATTTGGAGGCTGCATTAATAAACATCGCAGCTAGCTTAGCTGGAGTGACAAGTACTGTGTAACATGGCAATGGAGTTATATTGGTTGATTACAAATGCAGCAACCTAGAACCTACCTAACAGGAGCTGTTAATAAGCACAGCGCTGGATTTTGTGTGTGTGTCTCTATGTGATGATAGTAGGGCGAGTAACAATATTTTTACTCTATTAGTTGCCTCCCCGTAGTAATAGAATTCTGTTGGTTGCTTTGTCAATCCCGTGCTCACACGTATATGTGACCGGCCATCATTTAGAAATCAAGATAAACCGTGTACACGTTAGTGCAATTTACAAAGTAAAAAAGCAATCGCTTCAGTTTCAATTCACAATGCAAAGGAAAGGTCTCCGGGAAGGAACTGGCCCAATCGTGCAGCCACCTCGTGCGTGAGCTTCACCACCTCAAGGCTCCGTCGCATGCTTCGTCAGCCGAGTTTTCGCGGACTCATGTTTTCTCAAGCACTCCCTTTGTCTGGGTATACTGGGCACAGTTTCAAAACTGTAGATACCAATGAGGATTTTATCATGCTTATTGTCTGAAATTATTAAATCTTGTAACTCCCCGACAAGCTAACCTATCATGACGTTGCATGCCCCTCCTTCTCCAGTCATATGCATGCGTGTGTTTTAGTAATGCGGGTATAATTTTAACTGCTAGGGCTACATGCATTGGCTAACCATTATATTCACCTAGAGTTTTCAAAAAAAATATCCAAAAAAGGCTCCATGGAGCCGGAGCTCCAAAACTGATGGGGACGCTGAGTTTAGTACCATATATACAGATAGAGTAAGGATTATATTGTGCTAATGTTTTTGCCTCTGATTGTCGTATTGTCCGGTTTAGAATGGACAATGTTGATAGTATGAAACAATATGAATTGCTTGTCTCCCGCCTCTCAAATTTTCTTTCCAGACCACTTCCTTTGTTTAACAACTACAACCCCATTTCACATTCGCAAATTCTTAATGTGGAAATCGGGAAAATGTCAGAATTAAAATGTCATGTATCCGAGATCATATCCCAATCCCACTATAAACCAAAACGACGTGGAAAACATGAAAATATGAAAACTTGAAGATTATTATTTCGATGTCGAGTAGAAAAAACATAGGAATTCTGAACATGAAGAGAAGAGAACATATGAATTCTATCTAGATGTAAAAACAATTAAAAATGAGATGGCACCTCATGTTTGATTTCCCCTAAATTTCTTTCGACTAGTCTAGGATTTTCAAATAAATCCATGATGGACCAATCCTTTGTTCCAAACAGCACCAAAGAAAAAAAATTCTATATGATTTCTATCCTCCAAATTTCGTACCCTTTTCATGTGTTGCATATATCTAATAAAAAACTTGACTTTCCATGCCAGCTTAAGAAATTATTATTTGCCATTCAACAAATGTGCAACTGACCAATTATGTATATATCTAAATCTTAAGTTACACTTAATATTGAAATATGCAGTTGGTCAATAGACCTTTATATCAAACGTCCAAGATCATCACCCCCCTCCTTGAGAAATAAACACTCTCTTCTAAAATTCATACCACTATACAATAATTAGTGTCATATAGAGAGAATACAACAAATATTTGTGTTCTTTAATGACCTTCTGCGCATTCTCCTTCCGTAGAATTCCCAAGGATACTTCAACTTTCTAAACATAACCTCGTTATGAACAACCACAATCAATAATATATGGCCATGTTATGTTTTATACGTTGGTTTTATGGTTTACTTGTATATGTTGCGAATACTTTCCAATGATTTGATACATACGTTATATTTTTGTTGCATTCGTGTGTTCAAAATATTGCCATGTTCTTGCACCATTTTTTTCAGTCCGTGGAGGAAAATGCAGCAAAAAATTCAGCGGGAGATTTTTGTTGCGTCGGTCAAACACTCCAGGATCGTGACATACATAAGAACGGACTTCATGGTAGGCGGTCAATCCCTCTCCCCATCCCATCCCTTAAAGTCTTGACAAAAAATTGATGATATCACTATCAAGTGGTTTTCAACTTTTCATACAGGTACAATGATATCAATTTTGCACCATGGAATCAAAATATATATTTTTAACAAAATAGTGGATTGAAGACAAATTCAAAACGCAGGCACACCTTACGATTCTGAACGTGGAGTGTAGGGTAAGGTGTGCAACCATTCGCAAGTTGGTCAGATCAGAGATATAACTAAAAATACCAGAACGACATGTGTATCAAATGCATACACAAATGGTTCTGCTTTTTCTAAGTACACAAACTACTTGTACAACCATATAAAAATTTATTACAAATAATATACTAGTATAAATGTCAATACAGAGATATCATGCCCAATCGATACATTATTTTTATGTAGTCTAGAGAAATAGTAAATCTATTTACATGAACAAGCGTCACTTTATCTAAACAAAATAGTACAATAATAAACCCATGGAGAATATATGTATGTAGGTTGCACCGCATGAATATAAGGCTGGGGCTGCGCCATTTCCAAGTGGTCCCTGTAGTGCGTTATTCTGTCGGCCGGGCGTGTTTGAGTCCGGCAACGGTTGTACCTGCGGATATGAGCCTGGGGCATCCGGTTGCGGCAGCGGCTGTGGGTTTGGGCCCGGCGGTGGTAGGGGCAGAGGCGGCGGTAATGGCAGCGGTGGCGCGTTTGGGCCCGGCGGTGGTAGTGGCAGGGGCTGTGGTAATGGCAGCGGTTGCGCGTTTGGGCCCGGCAGTGGTTGTGGCAGAGGCTGTGGTGGTAAAGGCTGTGGCTGCGGGTTTGGGTTCGGCAGTGGTTGTGGTTGTGGAAGAGGCTGCGGCAATGGCTGTGGCTGCGGGTTTGGGTCCGGCTGTGGCTGCGGTAATGGCTGTGGGTTAGGCAAAGGTTGTGGGTTCGGGCCAGGCTGCGGGTTCGGAATCGGTAGTGGCAGCGGCTGTGGCCCTGGAACTTGCTGCAATTTCCGCTGTCCCGCCTGCGCGCACCCTGCACCCTCCGCTGCCATGGCAGCGACGAGGAGGAAGAGGACGCATAGGAGACCGGAGGAAGAGTGGCGGCTCCTCGCCATGGCTCGCACCTGTGGTGCTGGTATGCAGTGGGAGAGATGATGGATGGCCGGCTGAGTGCTTCCCATGGACACCGCAGCCTGGTGTTTATAGCCCCGGCGAGCCAATCAACGGGCGGCGTAAGGTCCAGCGTCCATTGGCTATCAATTCAGAGTAACTAATACTGCTCCACTAGCGTAAAGTGCACCCGTATGAGCTATGGCTGTGTGTGTGCAAATATTTCTGATTGGCGCCTTCTGACCGTGGCTGTAACTTTCAAGCCCACACTCCATATATCTATCTGTGCTGTGCGTATAAAGAGAAGTTAAGTTACATGGATGGATAGGTGGTGCTCATTGCTCAGCCGGTTAGCTAGCCCAGGGTTATCCTTTCCTTCTCACCTTTTTTGTGCGAGTAAAAAAGGCACGTAGTTATCCTATCTAACTGCTCTCCAGCTTCACTCTCACCACAGACATGAAATCTGCGGATGTCGACATGCTGTCCTCAAGATCAGCAAGGTCTTTGCGACATTAATTTCAGCCTGTCATGTACAAGTTGTTGTCCAAAAGTAATGTTCAAAATGACATCATGGCAGATGATACGATGAAACCTTGAGCACCAAGAGATGTCTTGATTGGATCGAGGGCCGCTTTTCGATTTCTTCTCGGATATTGCTTGCCGGCCTATGTAAAGCAACGGTTGTACGGAGCTTTAATTCGCAGCATACATAATAGTCAAAAAGCTAATTGAAGATGTCCATCCGTTTCTTGTTTGATGATGTGTATGTAGGCGTGTTGTTAAATAAAATGTCAAGTTGAGAGTTAATCGCACGGTCGAGTACTGTCCTCCTGGTGGCTCGTTTTTTGTGTTTACTTCGCTTCCACTCAATGGAACCATGTGAAAATCGCGCCTGACTGCGGTCTTGGTGGACGACGGCAGCCTTTCTGACGTCGTTTCCTTCTCGAGGCATCGTCGTTGCAGGTCACGTCAACTCGATCGGGATGTTTCGGGGGAAACCCTAGATCTGGGTCTACCGGACCGGACGATAACGGCGCCTTTGGTGTCGTTCTCCCTCCCCGGGGCATCATTTTGGAGTAGGAGCTGCCGGGACGGGGCAAGAGGAGAAGCGGTGTTACATCTACCGCAAGGCCGATGACGGATCCCGGCGGCATGGCACTGCGGAGTTTTGCCGACAGCGCGTGTGGATGGATACATGAAGGATGGTGGCGTTGTCTGGCGTCATAGTGACGTCGACGGCAGACCTGGCAAGGTCGGTGCGTGAGTACCTGCTCTGGAGGTGGGACCGTAAAAGACGGCGGCGGCAACATCTGAGAGTGCGTCAGACCGGTGTGTGACCTAGTCCCGGTATTGTGGCTGGGCTAGGGCATCTGACTTTGGTGCGATGTCTGTTTGGTATTAGGCTCGGACATTCGGCACCCTTCATTAAGATGATAGGAGTAGCGACGATTGTTGCCAAGATGATGGTTTCAAGCTTACCGACGTATAACTTTGTAGAGTCACTGTGAATAATTAATAAAATGACTGCATGTATCGTCCAGATGCAGAGACCAGAGTATATCCTCTTTTTTTAAGAAAAAACTCAATGGAACCATGTGTTTTTTGCGCTAACGTTAGTAGATGAAGTAGTAGTGTCCAGAACAAAATACACTCTCTACTCACGAACATTCAATTCTCTTTTCTCTTCCCGTAAATTCTCACGCCTATCTCTCCCACTAGTTTTCTTTTAGCTGCATGCGTCTCCCTTGTTGAGTCGAAGGATTAAAAGTTTACATTCTAGATGACATTGAACTTGCTTATTTTGAGTGCATAGTACAAATAATAATTTCGTACAAAGTAAGAATTCAGAGTAAATTTCACTAACGAGAGTATAAATGATACATTTAATATGTTGCTATTTGTCCTTACAAAAAATTATTACTATTATTAGTCGCTATTTATCGCACAGTCGATTGCTAGTTTCAAGTGGGTCAGAATTGGAACCCGCACTTGGCTTGTGACCTCCGCACTATCCTCTTGGCCCATAGGGGTGGGTTTGGACGTGTCTTATGGCAATGTGTTGGGGCGCTTTTATGGGCGCTGTGGAGTACTATAAACGAAATGACTATGGAGCACAAATTTCTTACTCACCCTGCTGACATTATTTTCAAATATCACTTGTTCCTTCAAACTTGGACGTGGTTGGAGAAACGGCGTGACGCGAACCGGATGACGGAGGCCATGTAGCGGATTCGTTTGATCCAGATTGCTGCCCGTCACTAAGGCATTGTGTTACGACTTCATTTTGGGCCGGCTGCCGTTGTGCTATAGTTCTTTTCCATCTTATTCAGGCTTTAGACCGGTTGCATGTATCGTATTTGGGCTTTGGCTGTAAAACTTTCTACTGTTTATTTCGCTATACCTGTTGGATGCTGTCTGTTGAAGGGCTTTATTAATTTAAAGCCGGACGCTTCTTGCGTCTTCGTTTTAAAAAAAATTCATGTGGATGGATACAAACTGGTTTTTCACACACGAACTAACTATGATAACAATCGAAAATGATCTCTTTTGGAGAAGGTTGCCGATGAATATATAGTAAAGATTAGCAAGGCTGGATTCTTAGCGAAAATTGAAACTAGTATATATGAATCTTAATGTATTTTTATTTTGCCTAGATTTTAGTTCTTGTACGTATGTAGGGCCTGGCTTAGCTTTTACATCGCCAAGCACAAACAGTAAAACAAAAGAGTATCCTCAAATACAAAATGGACATCTCTTCAACCCCTCCTATATACAAAGTTCACATCCGAACTTAATTATGGGCACTATCTGCTACTTTCATCCGTGTCCTGCTGGCTATGGTTCCAACCCAAGCTGCATCTTATCGCTCACAAACTAGCTACCACATCCCTAGCTAGCTTATTCAGAGACACCCCCTCCGCCCTAAAATAAGTGTCGTGGTTTTAGTTCAAACCACAACACTTATTTCGGGGTGGAGGGAGTATTTGGAAATCCTACTTGCATCATAGCCCCTGCCTATATCAAGAGTTCTCTTGGTGCTCTACTTGCCCACTTTTCTGAATAGTCTTGTTTCTCATGTTAACAGCCAAGCACCTATGTCGTATGATCGTTGCCGTGGTAGTCAATTTTTATGAGGAACTAAACAACGACATCATGTTGCAGGCTCAGGTTGGGGCGGCGATACTAGCGTCGACCTTCAACTCAGGAAGCAATGATTTGAGCATATCCGTGAAATCAAGTTGGTGATCCATGCATCAATCCTTCTCCAAGGAGCAACGAGCTCTGATGCTCCATACCGCAGCCTCCCGACGACGGGAGGCTTCTTTGATCTTCTTATTTCTTCACCGTCTTTCATCGGCATTTCTCTTTATACTTGGTCTTCTTTTTTTCTTTTTTATTTGATTTTTTGTCTCTTTCTTGTTTTTAACAGTTTTTCTTTTCTTTCTCATTTTTCTTCAGTTTTCTTTGTTTCTTTCTTGGTTTTCATTGGGTTTTTTTTTGTTTCTTTCTCGGTTTTCACTATAATCACTCTTTTGCACTTGTTTTTGGTATAATTTTTCATATTCTTTTGTCTTTGGTTTTCTTTGTTTCTTTTTTGGTTTTATTTTGGTTTCGTTTTTGGTTTTCTTTAGACATTTTTTTGTATATTTCAACAACATTTTTTATACATGTTCATTATTTTTCATTCATATACATGTTTAGATTTTTTTTCCAAATAAAATTTTCAATGTCTATTATTTTCATACACATTGTACATTTTTTGTACATCTAAAATATTTTCTAATACAGGTTTCAAAAATCATATATATGATTAAGATTTTTTCAAATAATTGTTTTGATGTCTAATTCTTTTACATATTATACATTTTTCTTATAAATCCTGTAGATTTTCATACATGTTTAACATTTTATATATGCCATGTTTAACATTTTCCACATACATGTTTAACTTTTTTAAAACATATACATTTTGGTATCTACTGTTTCCATACACATCATACTTTTTTGTGCACATCAAAAACATTTTTATATACATGTTTAACCTTTTCCAAACACATGAATAATGTTTTTGAATGCGTATGTTTTTACGTTTACTTTTCTCCATACACATTATATATTTTCATATACATCGAAAATATTTATCAATACACATCTAACATTTTTCTAAAGAATGATTAACATTTTATAAAAAAATATGTAAAGTGATTTTTGAAATATATATATTTAGAATATTTGGAAGTATATTAAAATTTAAATAAAGAAAGAAAATTTGAAAAAATAATGAAAACGAGTGCCTTTGAGGCATGTGGCCTCCCGCGCGCTGGATCGGTCCAATCTGGCGCCTTCTTCACGCGTGACAGCCATATGTCTCGCTATAAGCGAGACATAAGCGCGCCCACACATTCCGTCCGATTGTCGTGCACCGCATATGGGGACAACAACCTGACTGGGTCGGCCCATTGGCAGGCAAGCGTGCGATGCTATATTGCCAAAATCACTAGTTAAGGCTTACCTTGGCAAAGGTCACTCCCACATTCTCTGGTGCTGACAAGTAGCGCACTGCATGTGCACCACTTGTCGCAACTGAGATTTTTTTTCTTTTTCGTAGATTCATTTATTCAAAATGTTTTATCTTAAACCGTGCGTCTAAATCTCGTACTTTTTTCATACATTTCTCGTGTCAAGATCTTCAAAACTAGATCCCATGTTAATAGGTTTTGATGAACTTTTTTTCTTCATGAGAACCGAAAATCGACAAGGGGGGGGGGGGGGGGGGGGAGCTGGTAATA
>NW_024116415.1:0-15252 GCF_003073215.2 Triticum urartu | reverse complement strand
CTATCACATAGGTCCTATTTCAGGTTCATTTACTTTCTCAAATAAGTAACTTTGTCTAATGTTTCCCGAACGAGTAGCTAAAACAACCACCCCCTGATCCGAAAGGAATGGGTGTTCCTGAGGCTTATTCAAAGGGCTTTCTAGTGAGTTAATGGGGAATGAGGGTATCACCCATAACCAGTTTGAAGATGCAAAAATTATGTTCTTGTCAAGGAGGGGGATTAGCTACACAACCAAGGAAGACCTTTTTAGATTATTAATATTATGACTGCTTTTCACTCTTGTCTAGATCTTGCTTTTGCTTAGAGGGCAGGCCGCAGGACAAAGCAAGAGCTTGAATGCGAGGGGCGCAGCGAATGTTTGCTTCGAAGGAGCCTGTGAGCCAGCGATAATTAGACCCGTTAGTTAGTAGGGACAACTTGAAGTAGGGACAACTTGAATACTCCGCCTGTGTCTAATCATCCACTCGACGGAGACATTTGTTTTCATGTCAGGTGTTCTTTGTCTTAGTTTGATTCCGATCTACTCCTATGCTAAGTGTCTTTGTTTGGTTTGATTTCTTGTGTTTGCATGTATGGGCTAGCCGTCAGTGTTCAATGCTTATGTTAATATAATAACGCCAAAATGTGCTGCAAATTCATGTTCAAGTTGAAATAAGGCCGAAGGGCTAAGTGTACTACTGGAGATTATATATTCCAGCTCTGAAGTTTCCTTTTGAGCCCCCGTTCTACTATGGTTTGGATTCTAGTTGAAGCGTGCGACCATCTATTCAGATGAGGAGACCGAGTAAGAAACCACTAAGCGGAGAGCAAACAGATCAATCTCTATCTATGAGTTTCTCAACCAAGATCCACTATTCAACCAAGACCCGCTAACTAATACTTTTACGCGAGCTTAGTTATTGGAAGTTGCAGCCGAGGAACTCTTATCCCTAGCCACAGTTGTTGCAGCACAAGGCTTTGTCGCGATTGGGTCATATGTCAGTACTCTCACATTCCCCGTGGTCTCCCTAGTATGCTGAGCTGAACTGAAGTGAAGTGAAGCTGCGGGCGATGATGGACTGATCCCATGCTATTCAGGCGCCTGACAACGCTGGCTCCGACGGTGATGAGTCTGACGGTGGCTCAGATGTTTCTCTTCCTGATCCTTCAAGGTCCCCCGTTCCTGACATCGTCCAAAGGCCGTTGGCGCTCTCCCATCTGACAGTGCGGGCTCTGCGTGTCGCCTATGGCAACACTACCCGAGTGGTCTATTGCATAGTGGATCCACGGGTACCCCGTCGCTGCTTCGTTTTTATCAACATCCGGTAAGCAGAACGGACAGAGAACTGTCCCGATTTCTCGTAATGCCAGGCCCAAAAGTCCTCCATCCGCATAGCAGCAAAAGTAGGCATTTCTTTGATACTTACTCACCTGTGGCTAGATTTACCACCATTCGAGTACTACTATCACGGGCTGCCTCGCACGGTCTTCTCGTTCATCAGATGGGCAGACGGCTTTCCTTAATGGGGAGTTGGATGAGGAAATTTACATGGAGCAGCCAGATCAAGAGTACCCGCGCATTCGCCTAACCCCGGGTTTTTTCGATCAAAATGAAGATTTTTTAGAAAATAAGCCCAAAAAGCATCTGACCTTGAAAAGAATCACCAGTTACTTGATCCATCCCTGCGGTAAGTGGGAACGAATGTGACAGCCGATGGTAGTAGGATTTCCACAGGTTGAGCTCCTTATCTTTTGACTTTTCTAAGGATAGCCGAGTAGATATACTAGAATGGGATGAATCGAGCACGAGAAATCACTAGGCACAGGGGAGCCGTAAGGAAGAGGAGTAATATCGTTATAAAGTTCACGAATTCGATTCATTTTGGAATCGATAAGTGAACACGGAATCTCGTCTTGTTCCCCTTGGTTCCGAGGGAAATAAAGGGGAAATCACTGATTCATTTGGAGCTGTTTTCTAACTGACTCATTGACATGAGAGATTGGATGCGATGCGCCAGTCACTCGTACTACAGCGGACAAAGGTCACCGGCAAACGACCGTTCCACAATGGAACCTGGCACTACTGTTTGCCCTAAGGGCCGACCCACCTTTTCAGAGAAACAGACACATGACATCACTATATTACGCATTTTCGAGATAAGAAAGTGGAGAATGCACTCTTCCCTTTTTTTTACATTTTAAACTCATGTTCATGGTCTGTTTTATTCCCAATTGTTGCCCGTGTGAAAAGAAAGAAGAGAAATTGGGCCATGTTTCCCGAGAGAGACTGCCTTCTCTCAGGCCAGCAGTCTTATACTTATAGTCGACTGCTCTATGACGATCTGACCTCTTTCCTGGGCTCTGCTTGCTCGTCTACGCTCCGACCAATTCAGTCAAAATCGAAAAAACGATGTTTCCTTGAAAAAGTCTAAGAAATAGTAGTAGTAGTCAAAAAGTGCACTTTTTCCATATATTTCGATTTATAGGGATCCCTATCTTTATCTCTATCCACAGAGATACCTATCTATATAGAGAGAGATTTTTCTCAAAATTGATCTAGACTATCCTCTATCCGGATAGATATGTCCCTATGAGCGACTAGGCCGATCTTTTTTTATATGTTTTGGCCACGTCCGTTTCCGCTCCGAAGAGGAAGGTTTGGATCTTTCAATCTTATGTCGTGAGGGATGTGACCTATGTTAGGTCCATAAGATACCACAGCTTTTAGTGTTCTATGATTCACCTCCGAATAATGAGTAGGTAGTTCGATCCTTTTGATTCTTATCTTCCTAGTAAACGGGGATCCGGAGCAATAGGTCGAATTACTATATAAAGAAGACTTTTCTACAAAAGGACTTATTGTTCGAGTAGGAAGATTTCGGTTTTTCTCCTTCCCTCTTTTCAATAAGAAGAAGTATTTGAAATGAAACAAATTCCTCTTCATTCTGTTGTGCTCAGCGAAGGAACTGCCTAAGCATACTTTTGCGGATCCAAACTTCTTTGTTCTTTCAAAGTCTTCTTCTTGCATATAAGAACGCAACTTTTGCAATTCCTTGGATTTGAGTAGTAAGCGGCATCCCCTCTGAGTTGTGAGTAAGCGGAACCATTCTTTTTTTGTTCTTCTCCAGATTCTGGCCGGTAGGAATTTGCCTCTTCTTTTTCCAACTGATATGGCCGATAGGAATTTGCCTATGATTTTTCCAACTGATATGTCGATATAGAAAGATCTCCTTATTTCAAAACCGCGGGTTCTCGCGTCATTTTCTTTAAAAGATATTAGATCACCGTGGGAAACTTTCAAATGAGTAATGGTTACCAGTCCATTATTCAAACAAACCCTTCGATGACTTATCGGCTGCCTTGCTTGAGGAAGAGTGTCACTAAAATGGAGACGAACCGGAATCACGTCCGATCTTGTTTCTTGATTGAGTAAAAAAGGGATATATGAAGTTCGTTCTCTTCCTCTGTGCATCTCCCTTATGGGTAAATCCCCATAATAAAGAGACAACTTTCGTGTAGTTTGTGATTTGATGTTACTGTTTAGATTTTCTCTCCGAGAAAGATTTCTTTTAATGGATCTCCTCTTGTTCCTCAATCTTCGGAGAATACGACGTTGGATTAGAGAAAGTTCTCTGTTCCGAACATTTCCTGGAAGTAGACGACACGTTTTAAATCTTAATGCTGGCATGGCATATTTCGTTGAATCAGTCTTTTTCGCCACATCGCGTATAAAGGGAATCGAACCCAACTCTTCCATGAACCCCCCACGAATGGCCCTCCCTTAATTCAATGAACTATGAGAATTCCTTTTTTCGTTTTTTTCTTTTCAGTTCTCATAAGTCCTTGATATACTAGCAGAAACTCAATACTTGACCTACTGCGTCACAGTGCTCAGGTAAAGTGGCAGGGGGTGGAAGAGAGCGGAAACGTCAGTGTTTTCTGTGCGTTACGATAGTAGTGGTGAAATAAAATCCAATTCAAATATCTCAACGTAAAAGGAAAATCGTTTCACTTTGAAAGGAAAACTAGCTATATGAGATCAAAATCACTCTATCTACGATATTCATTGCACCATGATTGAAGGACAATGAGGGGCAGGTTATATTCCCTTTCTTCTGATCGATTGAGGAATCGCTGATAATGACACCATGTCTGTAGCATCTACTGCTATTGCAAGGCCCGAAGCACGTGGGAGAATGTTCGTTTTTTCTGGATCGGATTAGCAAAAGCAAGCAAGCATGTGATGTGGCGAGGAAGCCTAAAAGAAGCCTTTGGGAGGCAGTGTGGTGACGCCCTGTTTGGCGCGTGGGAATTAACTAATCTAATGATATATTGGTAACTGCCTGTGGGTCCGCACACCACTCCTTATGTGCTAAAAAGCCTTCCGGGTCGAATTTATTAAGAAATAATCAAAGATTAGAATGCCAATGTGAATTTAGGTTCAAAAGGATCAATAGCACATGACGAAGTTCAAGTGTCTTCTCTTCAAGAGAATAGAGCATAATTATAGGATTATATGGATATCAGTGCTTTTATTCAATTCCCGAGGCACTCTTCAACGATTGAGGAGATTCCCGAGGCTGTCTTAGTGCTATCGTCAGGGTCACCAGCCTACTGTACCCCTTATTCTGGCTTAGCCTTGCTTAAACAGAAGAGGCTTGGTTAGCATCCTTTCTATCAAGTGCTGTTCTTTGCTACCAACAATTCTTTAAGTACGCGGTGAAGTAAATAATAATGCACTTGCTGACAGTAGAACCCCCAAGAAATATCACAGTATAGGCCGATATCTTTGTGCAATGTCATTTACAAGCTATGCTCCAAAGTCTTGGCAAATAGGCTGAGAGAAGTACTGGATGAGATCATTTCCGAGGACTTATTAAATAGGGGTGCTTTTTCTACGAATATAATCAATTTCATAATGCTATCCGCTTTGACGAAGCAAATCAGATGACGGGCGATCTACGCCTCGAAAAGGAGAAGAAGTGGTTGGGTGGAAAAGAGCTGGGTGCACAGGTACGACCAGCCGCCGCCGTAATGACGTGTATGTCACCCTAATTGATGTGTAAGAGAACCGATTGAAGGCTTAGGGCATGTACAATGATGGCATATGGATACATATGCTCCATGACAAAAAGTAATTTGAGGCATCTAAATTTATTTTTTCTCCCCAATGCAAGCTATCACTAGTGGGCCTCATTAAGAAATAAAAAATAAAAATTTTAGTACATATGCACCTCTTCTTTTCACTCCAACTTTTTCAGCTTTTGTTATCGGACCATACTTTTTCTCTTCAAGCACCCGCCTTCTGGAAAGGATCCCGCTTCCCTATCCGAACCTACTTTACGTCATATCCGATCCTACATGGCATGCGAGGCATCACCTTGAGGCTATGCATTGTACATGACCTTATACGGTCGAGCGACGCCAGCCATGCCATTTTCAAAAAGAATACAAAATATATTTGAAAGTTTCAAAAAGTATCAAAAAAAGTCGTACAAATATATATACATGTTCTTCAACTATGTGTAAGATTTCCTTAACTAATGCGATTATTTGAAGACTAATAGAAAAACACAAATATCTGGTCCAAATACAACAGAGAAAGCCCATTTTAATCTATGTATTTGTCCTTTTTGTGTACATCACATCTGAGTATACTACAAATATATGATTATGTGTTTTTTTCAGAATATTTTAGGCATGGAAATAGTATTTTCACTGAAAAAAGTAAAGACCTCCCTCAAGCTCAGCCTCCAGGTGCACTTTACGGGCGAATACTCCTTTATAATGTGCAGTGGCTAGTGAGATATACACAACTCTATGCAGGTCAGCTAAAAAAACTGTATGCAGGCCAGGAAATTAGCCTAAATGAGCAGCTACGAAGAACCGTTCTACCTCAGATTTACAGCAATTACACTCACCGTAGCTAATTTACAAAACTTCTTTTCCTGTCAGATAATCCCCTTCCTCTTCTGTGCAGTCCTCTAGTTCTCACTTCCATGGGCTAGTAATGGTACACTGCTTTCGGTGGGAGATCCAGGGACAAATGGGACGAAGCCTCGACCTCCGAACACCGGCCGCATGAAGGCGTTGTCAAACTTGCGCCAGTAGTGGTGGACTGACCGTGTTGGACTCGCCAGGAGCATCCGGAGACTCGTCGGGCGGCGTATGCTCACAGCATTCTCGAGATCCGTCTCAGGCCCATTCCCGGGCAGCTGTTCAAGGAAGGACTTCGGGCTGGATGGCTCAGAAAGGGCACTCACTTCCCTAGTGAGGTGCCTCGCTGGAATCAGGAGTCTGATCAATGGCTTAGTCAGTAGCCCAAAGACCTGATGAAACGTAAAAGATGTGATAATATGAGTAATTGTCTGGAGGTTGGCTTCCATATTATGTGGTTGTTCATATTAGAGATTTTGTTGCCCTGAATGGAAGGATGTATGGCATTATTTAAGAGGAAGAGGAAACCTACAATTGTGCTGAAAAGAACAATAATTATTGTACTGGTGATCATGATAGCATTGCTAGGGAGCTGAGTGTGCCCTGATTTTGCAAACTGCAAGTGATAAAATGACTAGTTAGACAAAGCACGAATGCAAACAACATGAACATACATAAGCAAAAATCCAGCCTTTTCCTGGAGCAGTTTCATTTGCAAATAGACCAGCTACACGGGCACGCACACCCTAATTGAGATATCATATTACAATGGTAACGAATATATTAATATTTCTTTCTAAAAAAGAGTGACAAAAAGATATATGCTTACTATCATTTTCTTTAACCACATGTTTTCAATTTTTGGCAGGATATTTTTTATTGTAATTTTTTGAAATGGGGGGGAAATAACACATTCTTGATTTGTTGATGACTCCTTTTAAATCAGAATGATTTTTTGGATAGGTGATTTATTTTAAAAAGATAACGAATCCAATATTGTGGAGGATATCCCGTCCTCATTGTGAGATGTCCTACACATAATATCTTCTTCAGATCTTTAACTATAGTTAAGCTCCATCACATGTCACAACTAAATACGTCAACTATACTGACAAAACAAGAAGGTAGGTTGTGCTTGTATAACAGGTTTTGGGTTATCGATACAGGGCTACTATGCAGGTAGTGCTATTTTACAAACGTCCATCAGTAGGGAGTGAATGTCGAAGATATTCCGGCCTTGAATTCACCTTTTTGCTTCAGACATGCTAAGTTCAGGCATGGGAAGTTGAATTGTCCAATCCCATGTTTGGTGTGTGGTGGGAATAGTAAAGGCAATTTGAGAGAAAATAACTTCCCACATGAATTAACGGGGACGAGGCTGGGAAGAGATACGTGGGAATTGACCTCCTTAATTCTCTCTTTCCCCATCCCACCTCAATTCCCTTGCCCTCCAATCAAACAATGGATTATATGTCACCTACCCCTTAAATTCCTATTCCCTACCTCTAATATCCCCCAACCAAACAGGCTATAATGGGTATTCCAGGCTGATAGATGCAGTCAAGCAGGACACGTTCAATTTTTCCAAAAGTACGTAAATTATGCAACTCCCTACTATGATTTTTCATGAAATTTGTTCACCAATGATGGTTGAAGTGTACCGGTGGAAGGTATATAAACAAAGTTCGGCACGCAAATTGCATATTCACAATGATGTGTTTTCACAAATTTGGTCTGAATTCCCATTTAAGTCGACAAATTTGGTATATCTGTTCTTAATGACAGAATTCTAATAAAGAATGAGGTGTTACATTAGCATATACTCCCTCCGTTCCATAATTCTTGTCGTGGTTTTAGTTCAAATGTGAACTAAAACCACGACAAGAATTGTGGAATGAACCAAAACCACGACAAGAATTATGGAACGGAGGGAGTACTTATTAAGTATGATAAAACACTGAGACTAGAAAACTCGATCATGCATTACACCCAAAGCACATATGGAATAGATCAGACACAATATTTTACCTTATTGTAGGCCAATGCAATTGACACGGCACCTCTCATGAGACCCGCCCACCAAATAATAACCTGAATAACCCACATCAAGTAAGTAACAGGAGTATTCTTGAAAGGACATAACATACATAAGATGTTTCTAATATGACACTCACTTGCTGCCTAATAGAGATCTTCTCCCCTGGAGTTGTTTTGGTCAAATTGGAGAGATAAGATAGTGGGAAAACAAATGCAGCTCTTGCAACCAGTACCAACGCCACAATAATGGAGCTCAAGCCAATAGATTTCATTGGGCTGCATAGTACAGAAAATGTGTTACAAAACAAAACTGTCTGGATGTGAACAACAAATATGTTACTACAGACATGGAAAGAAGCAGATAGAGAACATACCTATATGTTTCACTAACAATCTTCCACTTCTCTATATCCAATGCATCCATGCCAACATAGAGAAAGAGAAACGTCTCAGAGATGAATGACAACGTGGCGAAGGCATGCCTGTTGTGCATAGAATGACATAAGCATCAGCGAAGTTCAGATGTCAAATGATGGATTCACATGTATTTCTGATACAAACAATGCAGATACTTACTTGGTTGTGACCCTGGAACTCTCTGTTACATTGTGCCAGGTATAGTGTGACATTACAATACCACAGAAGAAAACCGTGAGAATACCACTCAAATCAAGCAACTGCAACACAAAGCAACCAGTCAATATCAATTAGAGCTAGCTGATAGTGACAGATTGTGTAGTATCTATGTGAAGTTAGTAGTGCAGGGTGCTTACTTCAGCCAGCATGTAAGATAAATAAGCCATGAGCATCATAATAGCAACTTCACGATCAGTGGAGTGCCTGGAAAAAATGCCAAATTAGAGGAACAAACCATAAAAGCATATTAGAAAATCTGAAATTGTATTGAGATTGGTGACACAGGTATCATATCAAGCACACAATTCAATGTGTCCAAGTACCAACCTGCCAAAGTACAGTTTCTTGATGACATAAGCACTGAGAAGTCCACTCTGCAGTAACACCACAAATTCAGTGAGACGGCAGAACTTGACAAGTTAACAAAGCCAAAGGTGGAACCAGGACAAAACTTACAGCTACTCCAAGAAAGGTGCTGGCGCCGAATAGATAGAGGAAATTTCCAATGAACTGTAAGAATTTGAGGCTACTGAAATTTCCAAGATCAAAGTTCTGGATTGCATTGAACAACACAACTGATGTCGCATCATTAACAACACCTTCACCAAACACCAAACTGTACAAGAAGGGTGTCTCATCTTGGTTTAACACCTGCAAGGTGCAAACAGAGTCCGTTGCCGAGAATATTGCCCCAAGTGCTGAAAAAGCGAACGTGCAGAAGGAGTCAAAAGCAAGAAGAGCAGACACGCAATGGAAATTCTTCTTATACTTAGGTTAATGGAAAAGTTTATACTCCAGGTTAAAGAACTGACCGAGGTAGTCTCCAAGCTCAAGGGAGCCTATGTTCAGCCTTGATATTAGCCCCATCGCACCTGTGATAGATTGGGCCAGTGAGACAGATGAGCAACAAAGCAACATGCTGAGTGAAATTTTAAGAGGGAGAGAACCTACCAAGGGATATTATACTGAAGGAGATCAAGGTCCCAACTACAGCAAACAATGTAATAGTCATGAAGTTGCGGAAGAATTGTTTCTTCTTCACTTGGAACCTGGTCAGGGATAGGGGAAAAGAGTAGTGTGAGTCATGCAACTGTTAGGCTCCTTAAGCAAAACTTGCAGTTAATATCTAATATAACTACTATCAGCCTTCCTTGTTACTCTAAAAGATATAGTCACATTCAGTTATTAGAGAGTACGATTTATGCATTAGATAGTTTCACTGTTTTTGAGTCGAACGACTGTCGCAACTAATTGTCGACTAGTCGATGAGTCATAAAAAAAATTCAAGACTCAACAACGTGTCGCAACTGCAGGGTCGACTATTCAAGAGTCGCTACCCAAGACCGACTAGTCGACTCGAAAACCTTGGGTAGTTTCCATCATCTTAACCTAGAAAACCAAATTTTGCAATAAAAGAGGAATCGATAATATGGGACACTCCTAAAATCAGAACAGTTATGTTAGGCTCCAGCATGGAGCACAGCAAATCAGTGACCCTATTCATTAATTTCAATTTCTTTCAAGAGAAGGATTCTCATGAATGATACACAAGAGAAAGCAGCGCAAGACTAGTGCATAAATACTGTAGTAATTTGCATAAGAAGAACATACCCTGCATTAAAAATGATGGGTGGGAGCAGATAGATGAAGAACAAATCCTCGCTGAAGACCATTAAGCGCGAGTTTTTCCCGCTGGACGCGAAGAGGATGACCGTGCCGGCGCCCAGCCCCTGCAGACCCACGCGCGCAAGGATCAAATCAAGCAACCACAACAAACACACACAGAGATGCAGAGGAGCAGACGGTACTGACAAGCAAGAGCGCGGTGGTGGACTCGTTCATCCAGCGATTCTCCTCGAGGAGGTGGCCGACGATGATGCAGATGCACATGAGCGCGACGAACAACCCCACCGCCATGATGGAGGCGTAATCCGCCGGCGGGTCGCCCAGCCCCAGCCCCATCATCCCGCCCTCCGGGCACCGAAATCAATCTCAATCTATGGAAACCAAATTGAGCCCCCCACGCCTGCCTTGTGTTACGCGACAAGAGAAGACAAGAGAGGAGCGAGACGAGCGGCGCAGAGGCAGAGGTCGGCCGGCGGGTCTGGGGAAAGGTGGCGCCTTCGCGGCCAAGGCAGGTGGAGGAGAGAAAGAAAGATCCGTGGAAAGCTACGGCGCGAGGAAACAGGGAGGGGATCCAGGAAGTTGGTTTGGGGATTTTTATGGGCCGTCTCTCGGTGGCGCCACGTGCGGCCAACGAACTCCTTCTGTTTTCCTCTTCTGTTTGTTGGAGCACGAAGAGGAACACGGAACGATTTCATTAGCTTGTCTTTTTTTCCTTCTTCTATCTAATAAATAATCGCCTTTTTCAATTTGATTTGAAGTGACGGTGGCGCGAGGGTGGCGTCGGCCCACCAAGGAGCGGGCTGTCCACACCACAGATGAGAATGAGCGAGTCGTCTCGTTGGGAGCCACCTCGAATGACCCGAAGGCTCCAGGCTCCAGCTCCTGCCTGCCTGCAGGGACCCACCGTGGGGAGCTCCTAACCGGCGCCTTAAGCGCCGGTTCAGGAAGCTGGCACTTGCACGCCGCACCTCATGGACCGGCCCACCACACGCTGTAGAAGGAAAAATGTCTCGTGAATAAAACACGCACCGAAGGCTCCAGGCTCCGGCTCCTGCCTGCCTGCAGGGACCCACCGTGGGGAGCTCCTAACCGGCGCCTTAAGCGCCGGTTCAGGAAGCTGGCACTTGCACGTCGCACCTCATGGGCCGGCCCACCACACGCTGTAGAAGGAAAAATGTCTCGTGAATAAAACACGCAAAAAACTGCCGGTACCGTCACTCGAACTCATGCCTTGAAACTACAAAGGAGGAACCATTCCGCTAACCACTACAACAAGGAACCCCTAGTTAGTACAAATGAACGCGAAGTGTATAAGAACCAATAAATTAGCGCTATTTATTGGATTTCCTAATTATTTTAAAAACACTTATTGAACTTGAAAAAAGATCATTGAACTTGGAAAAAAAGTTCACCAAATTTGAAAATGCTCATCAAATTTGTAAAAAGTTCATCATTTTACTTAAAGTTCATCAAATTTGTAGAAATGTTCGTCCATTTTTTAAAAAGTGTTCATCAATTTCGGAAAAAGTTCAACAAAATTTGAAAATAGTTCATCGGATTTGCAAAAAAGTTCATCGATTTTGAAAAAAGTTCACGAATTCAAAAAAGGTTCACAAAAAAAAGTTCATTGGATTTGCAAGAAGTTTATGGATTTTGAAAAAAGTTCACGAATTCAAAAAAGGTTCACAAAAAAAGTTCATCAAATTTGAGAAATGTTCATAGGATTTGCAAACAGTTTATGGATTTTGAAAAAAAGTTCACAAATTCAAAAAAGGTTCACAAAAAAAGTTCATCAAATTTGAGAAAATGTTCAACGGATTTGCAAATTTTTTATCGATTTTGAAAAAAGTTCACGAATTCAAAAAAGGTTCACAAAACAATGTTCCCGAAATCAAAAAAGTTCACAAAATAGAAAAAAGAACAAACAGAAGAAAACCGGCAAAAAAAGAAAGAAAAGAAAACAGGTTCACGTTCTTTATTTGAAGAACTGTGAAAGATGCTCTCAATCACCAAAGCTTGTTGTCCCCGGTGGTTACTGCGCATGTAAAGAGACTGTGGGGTGAAGGGTTCGAATCCTCCCCCACACACCTTTTTTTGAAAGAATTTAGAGTAGAAGAAAAAAAAAGGTAAGACGGGCCAGCCCAGTGCGGACGGAGGGGTGTGCGTCCGATTGCACAAAGAACTATATCGGGCGCAGAGAGCGCCGTTTAGGAAATGCCCCCACCGTGGTGGTGACCTTTTTGCATATTCAAAGTTTTAGATTGCTAGCCAGGCCTGCCGCCTGGTATCGTGGTGGTGACTTGTTCGGGATTCTTCTTTCTCTGTATGGTTTTTGGTTGCCAGCGCATCCGCGGAGAATTTTTTTTTCTCTGATTGATTTTTGGTTGCCAACGCACTTACGAAGGATTTCTTCTTTTTCTGGGTGGTTTTTGGTTGCTGACGCATCCACGGAGGATTTCTTCTTCCTCTTGGTGGTTTTTGGTTGCCAGTGCATCCACAGAGGATTTCTTCTTTCTCTTGATGGTTTTTGGTTGCCAGCGCATTCATAGAGGATTTGCAAGTGCTGTGCGCCGCCACGGGAATTCGCCTATAGTTACAATCATAAATTGGAAAAACATCACGGCGATGTATGAAGCCAAATCTTGATTTTAGTAGTACTAGCGAATGCTTCGAGCGGGGTGGTTAGCGAGGCCATCTCAAGAGCAGCCGATCCCTTTGTGCGTCGCCGCTGGTTCCCTCTCCCTTCGCAAGGCGCTCCGACGGCGGGAGAAAGAGGAAACCTCGGACCTGTGCGTCCGGTGTGTTCTCGGTAGGGTTAGGATTGATGGAGCCGCTACTGAGGCTGTCGTCGCGGTGGTGCGTCTGAATAAGTTCCTCCGGGCTTCGTTCGCTCTCAGACGGGGCTCTAGCCTTCGTTTAGGAGCTAGCGGAGTGGGGGATCCCCGGATCTTGTTGAGTTCGCGGGCTATGGTATCTGGAGGTCGATCGGCACTGGCCGGTTTGGTCCTCGGATGGGTAGTGGTTGTATGGAGGCGAATATTCTTCTTCCTCGTTGGTATGATTTCCTGTTGTGTTTCTTCATCCTTCTTTGTGCGGCTGCTGGAGGGATGTCCTGTTTTGTTCGAGCGATTGGCTCGGCGGCTGCGCCGGAACCGGATCCTAGTTCTCTTCCATCTAGAAGGGACGCATATAGCGGTACCCAAAGCTACAAATAGTGAAGGCTGGTGCAGGCGTGTTGGATGCACATGTGTGTCCTTGTCTTTTTTGCGCTATAAATGGGGGAGCAGCATGGCAATGATTATGGCGTAGTTGAAGATGAGGACCTGCATGAGTCTGGATGCAGATTACTATGTTGCATGGGTCTCCTCGCAAAGTTTAGGGATGATGACACAGAGCTCCGAAGGTCTTCATGTTTTGCTGGTTGTTTGAAGGTGCTCTTTGTTATTCTGATTGTTTATGCATGTGTTAGGGTGTGCTTGTTTGGGTTAAGAACTTTGTATTATGTCGTGATTTGAATACAATCATACTTTCTCAAAAAAAAAATCTTGATTTTTAGTGAAAATCTAGAAACTTAGCCTGTTGCATTGTTGGTTCTACAACAAACGACATCCACTCAACCATCACATTTGGACCATATGTACGGTAGGCTTGTGATTACCACCATAATTATTTTCAAAAATTCCTCGCGGTCCACCGCGCCCTGCGCTCACGCTGCGCGTCACTCCGACCGCGGCGGCCACCTCTCCTCTCCTTCCTCTGTGCACGTACTCAAGCCGCTCCCGCGCCATGGCCTCGAGTCCGAGATCGGTGACCTCCATCTTCAGGCCATCTGGTGAGCGACCGGTGGTCTCGGGGTTGGGGATCTCCTCGGAGTCGGAGGGCTCGGAGGTCCGCGGCCCGCGAGCGGAGGTGGAGACGCAGCCTGTTCCCGCGCCACCTTCGGCGCCATGGGTGCAGCCGCCCCCCTCAAAGAAGGAGCTTTGGAGGAAGCGCCATGCCATGGGTGAGCAGAACAGTGATCTGGGACGCGCGTCGGGCAGGCCGGCGATGTCGCCGGAGATGAGGGACAAGTGCTTCCGTTGCTTGGAGAAGGGACACTTCCGGGTCGACTGCATCAACGAGATCGTCTGCTTCCGCTGCGGGCTGCCCGGGCATGGCTCCAAGGACTGCAAGAGGCCCCGTAGCCCGTCTTCGGTGGATGAGCTGATTGCTCCACCGCCCCTCCCCCCAGCAGCGCACGAGCCAGGATGCGCACCTGGTGTGGCCACCGCTGGCGCCGCCGCGGTTGCAGACTATCATCGATGCCGAGGAAGACCCCACAGAGATCTGCATCGTGCGTCGTTCACAGACGGTGGAAGATCTTGAGCGCCGCCTCCAGTTCGCCATGGTGGCGTACGTTGGTGGGGCGAGGCGTGAGATCCCTGCGGAGCGCATTCTTGAAGTTCTAGCTGGCAAGCTGGACATCCCGCCCGACCTGGTGTCCGTCCATCGCCATCGACCGGAAGACTTCTTGGTAGTTTTTGCTTCTGCGGAGTTGAGGAACAGAGTTTCTGCATGTCCGATAGTGGAGTTTGAAGGAGACAGGTTGTTTTTCCGGCCGTGGAACCGCCAGTCACAAGCAATGCATGCCATGTTCGGGTTTAAGGTCTGGCTCGAGATTGAGGGCATCCCTCCCCACGCCTGGGACAGATCGGTGGTGGAAGAGTTGTTGGGTTCGTCTTGCAAAGTGGATTCGGTCGTGCCGGAAACCTGCTCTCGCGCGGACTTGTCCTCGTTCAAGCTGTTGGCGTGGACTGCTCACCCTCAGGGCATCCCCACGCTGCGGTGGCTCGCCGTGCCGGAGCCTGGAGAGGAGGCGCCTCCTGCGCTGCTGCAATACAAGACGTTGATTCATCTCGATGCCGTCAAGGATTTGCGCGAAGCGGGAGAGCCATGGTTTCTTGGCGGCTCGTCGGGCAGCGGGCAGAGTGGTCTTCCTGACTATGACGATTTTGGTGGCCTGGATCACCAACCGTACGGCCGCCGCGGTGATTTG
>NW_024116414.1:0-5783 GCF_003073215.2 Triticum urartu | reverse complement strand
CTCAATGCCCTCTGGCATCTCAGTGGAGAACACTGGCTTCCAGTATTCTTTCACATACAACAAGTCCTCCATCTTGCCCTTCCATGCTTGATAATTTGTACCATTCAAAGATATCATCCTGCTGTATTCACTTCCATCTTTCATCATAAGAAACTCAGCAATTTGCACAAGCAAACCAAGGCTCTGATGCCACTTGTTGGGGCTGGAAAGCAACAATGCGCTGCACAAATTCACCGACACAGCAAATATGCACACTACACAGCTCCCTCCATTTGTGATGAACTTTGAGGACAGCTTCAACCAACATGCACAAGTGACACAGGATTTAACGTGGAAAAACCTCATCAACTTGAGGAGTAAAAAACCACGGCTGTGGACCGACCAGTCCACGCAACTTCACTATGAGAATGATGAGTACAAAGTCTTCTCTAGAACCTCTAAAGAGATTTACAACACACTCTCCACGTTGCCAACCGGCAACAGCAACAACAACAATCACAAGAGACAAGATTTCAGCAAAGCAGAGTTTACACAGCTTCTGTACCCTCCAGTGTTTTGCAAACTGCTCTTAAACCGCTGAACCAAAAAACACCAAATTTGGCAGACAAGTAGACACACGAGTTCCTGAGATCCCCTCCAAATTTCAGCTCAACCAGACATCGTTTGCCTACCCAAATTGTTCGTCTCCCAAAACTACTCTGTTCTGAAACTGCAGCAGTCAGAGCTGACAAAACCACTCTCAAATCTGATGCTCCACTGACCCAATCCTCAAACCAGCTAACCAGATCGAAGTACTAAAAGTAAGGAACAAGATCACCAAGTTTGGGGTCGATCCAAGCATGTTTGAGCCTCCAACCACCAGCTTGAACACTGTCTAGTCAGATGCAGCAAATCTGAACAGAACCTCTGCTTCTTCTTCTTCCTCTCTCAGGTTGTGTTTTCTCTTGTGTGCTCTCTCTCTCTCTCACTCTCACGAATGGCAGCCACCACCAGCAGGGGTGGAGTGGCTAGGGTTTTCTCCTTGCTTCACTTCCCTTGGAAGCGCTCTCAACCGTTGGATGCAGCGAGGATCAACAGCTGACATGTGTTGAACTTATGGGCTGATGTTGGGCTGCCAACACACCTCCATGTGAAGGGACTTAGCCCAACAAACGTAACATCGGTCTAGTTCTCGTCGGCTCCACTAGAATACACTAAGCCCAGCCTAGCTACAACAAAAGCTTCTCTAATTCATACTCCACACACGATGGTGTAAGTAGATATGATAAATGTTGAGCGAGAAGGAAACGAAGGAGAAGCACCAGGACCGAGTCATTGGAACGCATGTGCCTTTGTTGTCTCCAACTGTTAACTTTCTATTCTTTTATCTTGAAGGATTTGGTAGCTTCACTTAATTTGTCCGTTCACTAATTTGTTTTATCTTGAAGGATTTGGTAGCTTCACTTAATTTGTCCGTTCACTAATTTGTTTTGTCTTGAAGGATTTGGTAGTTTCACTTAATTTGTCCATTCACAATTTGTTTTATCTTGAAGGATTTGGTAGCTTCACTTATTTGTCCGTTCACTAATTTGTTTTATCTTGAAGGATTTGGTAGCTTCACTTAATTTGTCCATTCACTAATTTGTTTTATCTTGAAGGATTTGGTAACTTCACTTAATTTGCCCACTCACTAATCTACTCCACTTTCTGCAGGTATATGCATGCAATTATGCTGGCATTTTGTAGTTTAATTAGCTTCGAGCCAGATTTTTGCGCAAATTGTACTCCTACTTCGTTCCGTGGGTCACCGGTGGCGGTGGGTCTTTCAAATTGCATATATTAAGTTTGTTTGTTTAAATGGGCCACCCTTGTGGATAAGCAGAGACTTAGACTGTTCTTTGCTATCTCTCGAGACTGGAACTGTCCTTGCTCCGTAATACTACTATCAACACAACGTGCGTTTATTCGCAAAAAAAAAAAAACACAATGTGCGTTTACAGTGAAGTATATGCTTGACGGCTCAAGCAAGGTATTTTGGATCCGTCGTTGGCGATGATAAAATTGAAGACCGCATGGGTGCCGTAGGTGAAATTAGTAGCAGTAAGTTGAGAAAACGATCAGTACAGTAGTGACATTCTTTCACTTTCCAGTCTGATGCGTTCTACATTCTCAATGATCAAATCGCTGAAAACACATTCACCTACCGCAAGAGAATCGACTCGGTCCATTTACTCCATCGACACAACATTCTCTCTCTCTGTCTCTCGGGGTCATCGATTGTGCAGATGGTTAGGACCCGCGAGTTCTTATCATCCGATCGAGGAAGTCTTCTCCGATGTACTACTAGTTAGGAGGGTTGGTATGCTTAATTCATAGTAGTGGGAAAAAGCCAAAAAGGGTAGTACGCATGGACATGTTAATTAGTTTCCCGGGATAGGCTGGATTGTTCGTCGTATAATAATAAAGCATCATTGATCGGATAGATATTCAAAGTTCAAAGATCAACGATAAGGACAAAAATGCTGAGAGGCTGCGGTAAACCATTCTTCAGAAAAATAATCTTTTTTGTGTGTGGAAATTTCTTCGGACAATTTGACATGTGTAAGATCACCCTAATAATGTTTAGCATATAATATGAGTCGCTTACATATCAACTAATTAGAACTTTGACGGGAATTACCAAGTCGCTAAGGTGTGTGCTACCGGCCTGTCATGCTCGTGCGGAAATTTGCGTGCATTGACTGAGAAAGTATTGTATTTTAAATCTAGAACCCATCCCTCTATTAGAAGATCAGGAAAGTATACCGGTGCTTAACATTCAGTGCAACTCTAGCAAATCCACTCGGATCGATCGGCATAATACCATCTATAAGTGATTTTGGTCGAAAAGACCACACCAACAGAGTCGTCATACGGCCTTTGGCCTACAAAATTTACTAAGCACGCTTCATCTCGAGCCCACATAGTTCGAGGCTAGGGGCGTTGATATGTTGATATGGAGCGGGCTACATCCGCAACCGCTCACGCGGGAGAGAAGTTTTAGTCCGACCTCTTTCTCCCGCACGCAGCTCGGTCAATGGAGCTGCCGTCCATATGTCCGCCGCTTCCTGCCTTCACCTATTCTGACGGCATGTCAACGGGTGTGTGGGTAGAAATGATCACCACTACACTTTCTCGGGTCGGTTTCTAAATTATAATGGACATGTATTGTTACTTTTTTCCGCGACCTATTTTGACCGCATGTCAACGGGTGTATGGGTAGAAATAATCACAACTACACTTTCTCGGGTCGGTTTCTAAATTATAATGGACATGTACTGTTACTTTTTTCCACAAAAAAAGCATTGTTACTTCGATCTTATCACTGTCATGGTATATGTCAACATAACACTATTATTTTGAGGGAACTAATACGCACATGAGACTTCAAGGCCATTGTCTAGTGGTTTTTCAAGTCTTGGAATTATTTTTCTACCATGCATGGGATATAGAGGGCATGTATCCAGTACCCATCATTACAGATTCAGGCTACGTTTTTTGGGTGTTGGCAAAGTTTTATTGAGTTTTTTTTCTTGTTTCGAAGTGTATCATATGATTTCAGATCGAATAAGCTTGCACATGTTTGAGATAGAAGTTCTCATGATGGTACACAACGAAGCATCATCTTACACATGGAAACAAGAAAAAAACAATAATGTAACATTCTGGAACTAAACAAAAAATTGCTGAAACAAGAAAACGTATAGGACGTATTTAAAAGCAATGATGGACTGTGGATCCATGCACGGTGCATATGGTACAATATCATTTCTCATCTCTGGTGTAATCATCTTTGTATTTTGCGACGGTATAGTGTACTCGTCATAACGTTTGCTGCCTTTTCCCTCCCATAACTTCTGCCATCTTTTCCAGTGAGATGTTTGTATAGTCTTTTGCCAGGGATGGCAGTTTTGCCCATGCATATGGGTACTTTACCTGAAAACAATGGGTATGGGCAAGACTTGAAGAGATTTTCTATCCACGGGTAATGGGTACCCATATCCGCAAAATATATGGGTAGGGCATGGGTAAGAAATTGTGCCCATGGGTAACCCAATGGATACCCAGAAGAAATTAATAAATGAAAATAACTCCTATAACATGTGGGGTTAGCATCCAACTCATATGGTCCAACCCTAAATCTCATATTCCTTAAACAAGTCATAGCTCATAGGCTCATAATCACATGCTCGCCACTTCTCATACGTACTATGTGACTCCTCAAAAAGATGAAATATCGACTCTTCGCTACCAGACTCTTGTCGAACACTCGATCCAGCAATCCCCAATTTCCACCACCGCCTTCCACTATGTTGGCCTTCCACCAACCGCTGCTCATACTCCCCTGATGCTTCCAAGAGGCCACCCACTGGAGGAGGCCACATGCGTGCTATACTACTCTACCATGGTCACTTGAATTTTAAACTCATTTCTCTACCTCTTAAGAATTTGAATGCTATATATTGTACCTAATGGATACCCATTGGGTATAGGATACCCGATGGGTATGGGCATGGGTGTCAGTTTATACCCATGAGTATTTGAAGTGGGTGGGTATAAAAAGTTTCTATGGGTATAGGTTTGAGTAGAAGGAGGTTGTACCCGCCCATACCCTACCCATTGCCATCCCCTACTTTTGGGAGTCCCATTTGAAGTCAATAAAAGCTCCCTGCAAAGAAAACAGAAGTTAATAAAAGCTCTCCTTAACATTTTTCCCGGGTCACTCTGATGCAGAGGCCGGTGACTATCCTCCTTCAAAAAAATATTTTTCCTGAAGAAGCCACACAATATCCATATTGTGTTATACTTATTGCAAGAAGTGAACATTTCAGAATAGTATGCCTTTTATTAACTCGATGGTAGCACTTGATTTCTCTGTGTTACCTAGAATGAAACAATGTCTTACTAAATGTATGTTACTCTACTCTTGTATGTCCTGTACTTTTGAAATTTAAAAACTAATTACTACACTACACGCATAGAGAATTTGCCGGTCTTCAAGGGGTAGCCAGCTCGAGGTCTCCGGTTTTCCTCGCCATCTGCTGCTGGAGCAGCTGGTTCTTCTGTGCCTCCGCCTTCTTCTGATGGACCTTCTCGCCGTACATGTAGGAAGCGAAGCCCCATAGGGAGAGCACGAGCGCGATGCCCTTTGGCCCGTCGAATTTCTCGTGGAGGAAGAGGACGGCGAGGATCTCGGAGAGCGGAAGGAGAACGGCGATCATGATGCCGGCGAGGAGCGAGGAAGCGCAGGTGATGAGCCCCATGATGCCCAGGTTGAGCAGTTGCCGCCCCACCAGGAGCCCAGGGTAGGAGTTGTCCCCGCCAACCCCGAACGTCGCAGCCTCGCTCCGCAACGCCCCGAAGTCGCTCTTGATGGCCATGCCGAGCAGGCACACCATCGTGCCGGCCGCGCCCATCACGGCCTACATCTGCATCACCGTGGAGTAGGGAGGCGGCGTCCTCGCGGCGGGTCCTGTCCGGCGCCCGTATCGCTCCATGGCGACCTCAACGAGCGGCAGTACGAGCCCGGCGAGCGCCGCTGCCGCACAGACCCCGGTCCGTTATGTTTTGGTTGGCTCCCCAGCCGGCTTCCCGGACCCCGGCCCGACACCGAGCACTGCCGGGCCGATGATGAGCAACATGACGGCGTTGGCGGAGAAGGGCGTGAAGCGAAGCCCAACGAAGAGGAACGCGAACACCGCCGTGAAGGCGAGCTGCGTCGCCAGCAGCAGGGACCGAGTCGGCAGCGGCAGGCGCCGCGGCCC
>NW_024116413.1:0-17136 GCF_003073215.2 Triticum urartu | reverse complement strand
TCAACCCCGTTCACTTGAACGCTTCCGCTTAGCGATCTACAAGGGTATGTAGATGCACTCTCCTTCCCCTCGTTGCTGTTTTCTCCATAGATAGATCTTGGTGACACGTAGGAAAATTTTGAATTTCTGCTACGTTCCCCAACACGTCCCTGCCTAACGCCCTCCACAGCAGACCTTCCCTCCACCCTCCGCGGCGAGGCCATGCCCTGCTGCTGCGACTAGTCGTGGGTTGGGTGCGGGATCTGCGGCCGGTCGCGGGGGGGTTCGCAGTCGGCCTTCCTGCATGCGGCCCCCTCGTATCCGGCGGCCCTCTCTTTCCCGAGCCGCGGTGATGGCTCATGCGCGGAGGCGATGAAGCTACATTGCTAGAGGCAGTCACGAAGTCCCTCAAGACGGGTACTTGCTGGCGCTGCTCCGGCCCCGGCGAACTTGGACCCGCGTCTCTCCGGTGTCCATGGCTGCCGGTGTCCTCTGTTGGGCGGCTCCAGCCTCGAGAACCCAGCAGCTGCGTCCCTTCCAGCTCGCCTGGCTCCTCGACGTCTCGACGGCTATGGCCACGGCAGCTCGGATCTGCGTACCTCTAGTCCTAGCTTGCCGGCGTTGCTGTTCGCCGTCGCCCAACCCCCTCTTGGTTTACTTCACCGTCTGCCCTACCTTGTACACTTCAAAGCCTTCCCTTTTTGCCAGATCCAATGCTCGTGGATCCGGAGGAGGTGCCACCCTCCGACGGCAGGTGCAGCCCGCCAACCCCTCTTCCGACATGGCGGCTCCGATCAGCGTTGGCTTCCTCATCCTCGTTTCCAGATTCGGTGGCTATGGGATTGCTTAGCCTCAGGCCAGGGAGAAATCCCTGCTCGGTTTGCCGATGCTGGCAACGACGGCGTCTGCGGATGTCGTTTCCTCCTTGGAGGCGTTGTCAAGGCCCTCGGTTGCGCCCCTCTTCGAGCTCAGGGGAAACCCTAGGCCCGGTTCCTCCGGACCGGATGGCGACGGTGTCTCGGCGTCGTATTCCTTCTTGAAGGCGCCATCTTGCTTGCTCGCGTTGTCCCCGGTCTTGGCTCTGGCGATGTTGGTGACCTTGTTGGTTCGAGTTTGCTGCTCTTTGTTTGGGTTTGGTAGGTCTAGCTGTGTTGTATCTTCTCTTCGGGCTGAGCATCCCTTGTCTTTCTGCTCCGGACACCATGTTCACGCCTGTCTGCGTTCGTGTCATGTGTTGTACCCTTATCTGTACTTATTCTGCTCCTTCTATCAATGCAATGATACGCAAGCTTTGCGTATTCGCGAAAAAAAAGTGGTTAAATACGATCTTAATTCTGCAAGGATACTTCTGTATTTTTATAACTCGATATCAAAGTTGACTGATCCTCACCTGTGCAAGAAATCCTCCAATGGCTGGTCCAATAACAAGAGCTATTGCTCGTGAAGATGTAACCTATGACATAATGTCAGACATAATTATCAGCTAGTAACAGATAAGCCTTTCTTCAAATGAATCAAACCGAGAGTCTGAAAATAAAGATGAATTGTTCTCACAAGAGAAATTCCTAGTGCTTGGTGCTCTTTTCTGCAGACTTCTGAAGCATAGGCCTGAAAAATGCAGACACAACCGTGAGTGTTCAACAACTAATGCCATTTGCTTAATTTAATTAACTCATCACCCTCAGTGTACAGAAATCACCTTGATTGGTCCTAATATACCACAGAGTAACCCAAGTAGCCCCCTAGTTACAATTGCCATCCAGTAAGTCGTGCTAAGGCCGAAAAGGGTGTTAAATACGATCCTGAAAAAGAAGTAGTAGCGTAGGATTAATTTTGATTGAATTGAATGGAGTACGAAATATGTTTTCATAATCTAACTGAATTTTCCATACACTGAGAGGATACTGATAACAATGCAAGGCTTCCTCCCATATTTGTCAGCAAAAATGCCCCATGGCACAGCACTGATGGTTCTTCCAAGGAAATAAGCAGCCCCTTGAGACAGAGTATACAGTCAGTAGCTACTAGTCGAAAAATAACTATTTTCGAATTATGACGCTATTAGAGTCTATTCGGTGTACTTGTAGTCTTTTATTCCCTTATTTTTCCAGTAAATTGACAAACGTTGACAGGGGACAATACTAACCAACAAAACCAGCATAGAACCCAATGTCTTGCTCTTGCTTTGCGACTTCCAAGTCCCTAATCTGTTAAATAATAACAACGGCGAACATATAATTAATCAACAATAAAAAAATATAATTAACCAACACAAAGTATGTAATAATTCAACAAACGACAATTCATGCATACAATCAGGATAGATGTTTAAGTTTTGCGACTTCTGTACATACCATGAAGTATAGATAGGGAAACAGTGACTGGATCGGTAGAGCTGGAAAGATAACAAACCAAGTTGTTAGTTAGCAAACGCCAACAATTGATATACCTTAACTTATAAAAAAACCTATAGAAATATGTCCAATCTTTTAACGAAGGTGACAAAAAAAAGTGAGTTTTGTAGACAAACTGCAGAAAGAGCCTCTGGAGAAACCATGGAATAAATGCAGAAAGGTACATGTTTGGGAGCATCTCCTAATGTTTTGAAGTCTGAAATCGGAATCTCTTGGTTATGTTAATTGAAAGCGATTGGGTTGCATTATTGTACTAGAGTGGCAAATCCAAATGTTATAACCCTCCAGATTCTGGCAGTCATACAGCTGTTCCATGAGGATGCTGCCTGATCATCAGAGGAAATCCTGTAAAAAAGAGCATCGTGTGGCATCATACCGGCACACAAGCATGCGATCCAAATGTAGAGGAACTCCGTGTAGGGTATCCGGTGGTCGGCCTGCGTCTTCCTCTCCTGTCTGCATCCGGGGCATCGTTCATGGTACACCTTCCTGACGCGGAGCAATGGCGCCTCTCGGCCTGATCCGGTCATCTTGATGCCTCCGGCTGCGACTGCGGCTGAATGCTACGTGACTCTTCCTACTCCGTTGGACGTCCTTAATCCACATCAAGATGATGCCTGGATTCTGAGAGTCGCGCGGCATCCTCGTTTGCCAAGAGCTGGAGAATGAAGCCTGGCTCTAGTTGTTCGTGGATTCTTGCCTTTGGTTTGTTTGGCTAAATTTAGGTGGCGGGATGAGAGGGTTGGCCAAGTCTTTCTCCTTTGGAAAGGCTTTACGTGCATGTGTATATAGTACTAGTACAAGTGCGGCCGCTCCTCTTTCTCACTCCATAAATCATAATGGCAAATTCTTTTTTTAGAAGTAAAAAGCTTAATGCTTTTTTAATAAAAGCTTAATGTTGTTTTCAATCTATTGTGCAGTTGCGAACCAACCTATGGTTGGATGATTAGAGGGACAGTGGTATCTTCAGCCCACCAGGGCTCAAGTCCGACGATGAGGCGCCTACGGTGACTTCGCAAATCTTAAGATGATATGCCGGCTCAGTCTCTCAGAGGTGCTCATAGGGTACGGTGTGTGTGTGTGCATTCATAAGGGTGAGTGTATGCGCGTATGTATGAGCACTTGTGTCTGTACTGTGTTAAAAAAACCTATGATGGAGTTTTCTTTTGCCAAGAAACACCGTACAAACGCAGACACTCTGTGTTAAAAAAACCTATGGTGGAGTTTTCTTTTGCCAAGAAACACCGTACAAACGCAGACACTCAGACACCATACAAACCTATGGTGTCTTTTGCCAACAAACACCGTACAAATCTATGGTGTCTGCGTTTGTACAGTGTTTCTTGGCAAAAGAAAACTCCACCATAGGTTTTTTTAACACAATACAGACACAAGTGCTCATACATACACGCATACACTCACTCCTATATGAACGCATACAAGCACCAGTGCAAAGTCTAGGACTTGAACTATGGTAGGCTGGTTTCACCACAAGGAGACACCGAAGGCCTCCACAAATTGAGATTTGACCGTAGAAGGAACGAATTGTATCCAAGGAACAAGGGGATAAAAAAGTAATAAGAGAAACACATTGCTCATGGCTTGTATTGTAGTCGTATTCTTGTAGTCCGCCCTCCATGCCTCTTTAGTCTTTCTAATCCCGAGGCATTTTTCCCTCATTCCTTTTGTGGTAGCTTACGCGTCAGAAAAAGGCATCTTTTCCAGCTTGCAAGATCGCTTCGCTTCTGGCGACTAGTTCTACCCATAATGTCTAAAGCTACCTTGAATGAATGAATGATTTGTAATCCCCATGAGTTAGATGGACCTAAGCATCTGCTCTGTTCACCCGATGGTGGAGTTGGGAGGGCATGGTTTGAGCCCACACATCTTGGACCACTCCGTCGCCTCAAGGAATCATTGAGATCGGGCTCCTCGTATAGGAAGCAAAAATAATATACACTCGGTCAAGCTTGAGACATGGGGTGTGTTTGATTGCTCGCAGCCCCCCAAACAGTACCAGTGCATGCAAAAAATCCTATTCGATTGCTCACGCGAGGCGTTGGCTCGTACACGCACGAAACTCAAAGCATTCCATATCCTGACTTGCTAGGAACGCTTGAATCGACCGTTTCAGTGGAGCCGGGCTGAGGCGAGCGCAAGTCAGGAGGGGGTTGGCGTATGTAGGGGTGCAGGCATGGAGGTGGTGAGAGACGAAAATCTATAGGTGTGATATGGCGCGAGATCTGTAGTCTCAATCCCCCACCACCCTCCCCTTTTACTCGCTCACCTCTATTGGGAGAACAAATCCAGCCTCAGTTCTTGACAGCGGTACCGGCGGCGACTTACATCTGTGGTACCGGCGGCTCGGACCGAGATCTGTTGCACCAGGATGTGCTCCTCCTCCCTTAAGCTACTCGTCACCTTCGTCTCCGTCTCGTTCGCCTCGTCTCCGACATGGGTGGTCATTGTCTCACATGGCGGTAAGCAGCATACAACTACCCACCACCCCTCCACTATTTTGTCATTAGCTAAGGTGTAGGGTCGATTTTGTTGTTACTTACCAGAACATCGATTTCACTAGGACAAACGGATGAAGCTGCTCGTTCAAGCATCAACACTCGTAGTTGTGACTCAGACATAGGTCATGTTGGTCCACAAGAGAGTGGTTCGTCACAATTCGAAGCCTGTGATTAGACATGGTCCAATGTTATCCCGAGATAGTGAGAGGATGGCGAATCTAAACTACATCTACAACATTAATGATGTAGAGATTGTCAACATGCTTCGAATGACAAGATCGTGTTTCTCCAAGATTGTGAAGATGTTTAGAGAGGGGGGGTTGCTAGAAGATAACATCTACACCTCTATGGAAGATCAAGTAGCAATGTTCCTTCATGTTATAGGTCATAACCAGAAGTTCAAAGTGATTTACAACACAATTAGGAGATACAAGGAGACAATTTCCCGGTATTTCAAGCAAATCTTATATGCTATTAGAAAGCCCAGAGGAGAGATGATCAAGGCACCTAATGGTCAAACTCCTTCGAAGATACGTACGAGCTACAAATGGTATCCATATTTCAAGGTGAGCAGTACTAACTATTAGTTCTTGCCATGAGATGATTGTATTGTTGTGAGTCATAATACTTTTTCAATGCTATCACATGATTATATTGATGCAATAGATCGTACTCACATGACTGCTATAGTGTTGAGGTCACGGGCTGCAGCATACAAGCATAGAAAGCACTACACAAGCCGGAATGTACTTGCTGCTTAGGAAGGATCAACCCATGATGCTAACATTCTTCAATATCCCTGATAGTAAGTTCTAGCTAGGAGATGTTGGATATGCATGTCGTCCTAGGGTTCTTCCACCCATTAGGAAAACTAGGCACGATCTTGATGAGTTCTCTGCTAGGAACTATCCTAAGATTGCCGAATCTAGCTTTAGAGTTAAAGTTGAGAGGGCATTTGGTGCTTCGAAGAATAGATTAAAGATTCTTGATCAAAAGGCATTCCACCCTTTCATACCCAAGTTAAGCTTGGTCTTGCATGTTGCATTATTCATAACTGGATCTTAGAGCGGGTCCTGATGAGTACATGTCGGATGAGGATGATGTGACAACTAATGATATTGGATCTGTCCATGGTGTGAAGGCACATGCTAATGAAGCTTGCAAGAGCAAAAGGTTGGAGTGGGCTAAGGCAATGTGGTCTAAGAGGTAACAAAAGGATCTAAAGAAGACGAGGATGGTGAAATTTTCCCCCTTTTATCCATATGACTCTTAATTTGGTACTGTCATTTGTTAGTAGTTAGGATCAAAATGATGTTAATTTCATGTTTGTATAGTGCACTTTGTGGTAAGGCCACAACTAGTGAGAAGGGGTGACGAGAACATTAGGCCAGGAGCAATCAAACGCCAGGCAATTGTATCTTCACAGCCATAACCATGTAGTGCTGCCAACCCATCAAATGACCTTGTGATGCAATGCCGGCGGCCAACGAAGTGCAAAACATGGTTCAAAAACTGTATTTTCTTAAAGAAAGAATGTAAGGGAGGCCCGTACAGTATAATTGGTGCAACAAGCCAAAATTGTAAATACCATGCCTTGAACCTGGATGGCTGAAATGCATAAATCCCTTTCCACCACTAGGCTATGCCTTAGTTTGCGTTCAAAGACTGTATTAGCTTAGCCAGGCTCTACCAGGCCAAAAGTGCAAGGGGGGCAAAATCTATTTGAGCAACCACCGTACGATTGTTAAGGGGGCTCCTATCACGCACAGGATTGGGACGATCCATTAGGGACTCAATCGAATGTGGTAGCGATTCAACTCACACTGTAGCGACCCAGGCAAGTACCGTAGCGACTCGACCAACATTACAACGATTTGACTGACAATGTAGTGGTGGGACCGACACTGTAGTGATCACAGCGAGTACTATGGTGACTCGAATGGATACTGTAGTGATTGACTTTTTTGGTTTGTTGTTTTCTATTCAGCTTTTAAAACACAAAAAGGTATTTTTAAAAGTGAACATTTTTCTTAAAACTCAAAAAATTCTCAAATTCCTAACAAAATTTGAAAATACGAACATTTTTTGGAAATGCGGATTTTTTGCCAAAACATTTTTTGAAAACCATGATTTTTAAAAACATGAACTTCTTTGGAAATTCCAAACATTTTTTAGAAAGCATTTTAAATAAACTCAAATAATTTCGAAATTCCAAACATTGTTTGAATAGTGAACACTTTTTGAAATTTCCGCACATGTTTTGGACGCAATTTTTTTTAAAAAATGCAAAAAAAATTCAAAAACAATTGCATTCCTTAAAATAAATCCAAACGTTTTTTTTTAAATTTGTGAAAAGAAACAAAAAACTGTAAAAAAATCAGTAAAAACAAAAAAAAACAAAAACAAAAACAAAATCCCAACGGGAAGGTTCCCAAAACCGAGTTATGTAGAACGTACGTACAATAGATTAAATGGGACGGCTCATCTCACCATCCTTGTGTGTTTGGTCGATATGCTTTCACACAAAGCGACAAATAGGATTTGCCTTTGTCAAAGACCGTACTTATTTGTAGTCTGTGTCCGCGTCAATAAAATCCATGATTAATTGCGTGCATCTACACAAAAGATTCGGAGCGAGTGACGGCTGAGCTTCCGGGAAACTTCCTCCATGGTGTTCCAGGCTGCGCTCGCTCGCTCGCTCCCTGTCAGGGAATAGACGGACCAAATAATTCACCCCGATAGCAACCCAACCGGGGTCTGGATCTGGAGTGAAGACCATACGGATGGGATGGATCGCCACCACGTATCCTCTGTGTGTACGGTGCACTGGGAGGAGGGTAGATGTGGCCATTTCGGGTCCCACGTCATGCTACTACTAGCACCCATCTTGGTACCGTACACATGCCACTGACGTTGATGTGCAAAAAAAAAAGACATGCCACTGACGTTGATGCGCAAAAAAAAGACATGCCACTGACGCGCAGCACATGGAGGATCAATGAAACATCTGTGTATAGGTCAGTTATAAGGTCAGGCACGGTAAGCAGCGGCCTGCGCGCCTTTTTTTTGTCTAGGAAAAGGAAACGCTCTGGACATGGCAGATGTAGAGCAACTCAACGTTAGCTACGATTAATACAAACTTTTTCAAAGCCGTCGTGAAAGTGCAGTTTCTGGAATTCCTCAAAACGTTTGGCAAATCCACAAATTGTGCTCTAGTGCCAAGTTCGGCTAGCCCTAGTCAATTGGTCGAAGCCTGCTACCCTACCATGCCATGTTCAAGGAGTTAATGGACTAATACCTTGTGCTGCTTACAACAACATAGGACTATTTGTATTGGAGTTTGAATACTATAGAGGTAATATCATCGGGAGTCATAGAACTTGCGCTAAATGTTCAGTTTGGTGCTAAAACTTTAAAAATACGAATTTATGGTTATCCAACTTGTGTTATCATGCAAATACGGTCACTTTGCTCGTATCTAGCCGTATAGCCTGCCCATGTGACGCGCCAGCCTGACGGAGGCCCACCTGTCAGTGGTTAGGAGTGCACAAGGGGTTGGGTGACTCTAGCACACCATTTTTCTTTTCAGAAAAATCCTTACGTAATTTAGTCAAATATAATGAAAAAATGATGGGGTAGATTGGGTTCGAACCAGCAACCTGTTTTTTTTACGACATTGAACCAACAACCTGTTAATTAAACAATTACATCCATCCCACCAGTGCTGCTCGAAACACTCGCTTCCGACTAATGATGTTCGCGCTCATCGTCATATGGCCGACTCTCCACAATGCGGCCTGTGCGGAGTCCGTGACTCCTGGCGCCATTCGCTCTTGGAATGCACGTCGTCTCGAAGCGTTTGGGCTCTCATGGATGAGGAGACTACACATAAAATCATAGAAACATCGGAGCCCAAGGCAAAGCAGTGGTTATTCACGCTAATGGAGCTGCTATCTCATGAGGATTTTGTGTTGGTTGCGGTAACTCTTTGGGCCATATGGCACTCAAGGCGTAAGGCGATCCATGAAGCTATATTCCAAAGTCCCCACACGACTTATGGATTCATCACAAGGTTTTATAGCCAACCTTGGCATTGTTAACGAGAAAAATCAGAGAGGGGCGGCGACAGTCGTCACACACGATCACGCACATACACGTCCAAGGAAGCCACCAACAAGACACTTCAAGATACATGTGGATGCGGGAGTGACAGGTAGAAAAGGAGGATCAGCTGCGGCTATTTGCAAAGATGAAGAAGGAAATTACATGGGGAGTTCAGCCCTTGTTGTCGAAGGGGTCACAGACCCAGCCTCCCTTGAAGCGATGGCATGCCGGGGGGCCTTGGCCCTTGCAGAAGATCTTGGAATCCAAAACCTGGTGGTGGCTTCGGATTGCCAACAGGTGGTATCTGACATCAACAAAAACGCTAGGGGAACGTATGGAGCGATTGTTAGCGAGATTAATCTTAGAGCACCTCCCTTGCACTGTACTTTTGTTTATGAGAGTCGTGCTGTCAATGTCGGTTAGCAAAGTTTTCTTTTTCTAGAGGTCGAGGACGCCATGTCTGCTTTGGTGCTCCTCATGATGTCAGATGTATTCCATTCCAAGTGGACTTTCATGAATAAAGTTGGATTTTACCCCTCAAAAAAAAACCAGTGCTGCCCGATGTTGTACATGCACAGCTAAAATCTATTTGATTACACACAAAAGCACGTCAAGTTATTCTAAAAAAAACATGTCAAGTTTGTCCAGGTTAATCAAATAAATAGACGCACATGTCTAACTGGTAATTTAGGGGTGGGGCCACTAGTCGGTGTGATACTAACAACAGGTTAGGCTAACTAGGTAACTAGACTAATCTACACAAGGCCCACCTGTCAGTGGGTCAACCAAAAATTTGTAACTTGGGCGCATGGATAATTCCGCAGGGAAAAAAGGAGCCCAATGGATTCCATTCGTCGACCTCAAGTATGAAACAACAGGAGCTAACCACTACACCAAGTACCTATAATTGTCTAAAAGATAAACAATAAATTTTATATTTGGCAATGAAACTACTCGTATTCAGGTTTTTTCTTCCGGACCGAATTTCTGATAACAGATTGGTTACCATAAATTTTTGTGGTCCCCAGAAAACTATGTTATTGCCTGAATTTTTTAATTTAAATGACAGAAACCATGTCAAATATATATCTCTCATATGCATACAGTATCAGAACGACAATGAATTGAACTTGCGATTTTTCAAATTTGAATTTCATTTGAATTTTTTGGCCAAAAAGGTGAGAATTTTTGGAACCGGTTTTCTGGCTGAATGTGGGGATAAATGGAATATAAAAAGAATATGCGTCCATATTAAAGAAGGCACATCTCTTTATAGTCACGAGTATGTAGCTAGTGCATGTGTGTATACGATGTCTAGAGTTCAAATCTCCTCAAATCTTCTTTGCGATTAAGTTGTACCCATGTGTGTTATTAAGGGGCTACTGCTTAATTAAATACAAAACAAGGGATGTTTCTGTAAAATAAAAATATGCGCGCCTCGTTCAAGCTGTTCCCAATCATTGAAAATGGGCATAGCCACACTGACATGCCACATCAGCGCAGGATACGTCTGAATACAAGCAAAGTGACCGTATTTGTATAAGGATGCAAGTTAGATGACCATAAATTTGTATTTTTAAAATTTTAGCACCAAATTAAACATTGAGCGTAAGTTGTATGACTGCATGTGATATTATCCCAATACTCCCTTCATTCCAAAATATAGTGCGCCCGCGCTTCCCGAGGTTTAACTTTGACCATAAATTTAACCAACGGGACCAACTGCGGCGGGAGAAAAAATTATATAATTGAAAACTTTTTTTGAATACGAATTCACTGATATAATTTTTGCTCCCGCCGCAATCGGTCTTCATAGTTAAATTTACAGTCAAAGTTGAAGCACGAGGATAAAGAAAGTACTACATTGTGGAATGGAGGGAGCACTATATTACTACTCCAGTATAGACATGATAGAATCTACACAGAGAGGTCCCACCCCATGCATCTGTTGTTTGTCTACTGCCTCCCGTATCAGTTTCGCACCCTTGATGATGGAGAAGGCACATGTGAGTTACTCCATCGTTCTCAGCTTTCACCCATCGTATAGGACAGAGGGAGCAGTAGTAGTAAAGCAAGACCATCGTCGTTCAGCTAGGGAAACATTAATGTATTATAGAACAAAAAAGTACAGGTGTTGATGTATTCTACTCCCTCCGTTTTTAAATATAAGTCTCCGTAAAGATTTCATTGTAGTCGTATGTAGTTCATAGTAAAATCTCTACAAAAACTTTAGGAAAGGAGGGAGTAGTAGACAAAGAGTACGAACGGAAGAAACGGCGTACGCGTCCTACATCCAGAACGCTGGAGGCTGGAGCTGGACCCATGCTGGAAACAAGAAACTCAAACAAGGTGGAGGAGAAGAAAGGGAGGGGCGCACTAACCGGCGCAGAGACAGACGACCCACACGTAGAAGAAGTTGAGGTAGGGGATGCCGGTCTTGCTCTTGTTGATCTCGTCCAGCCTGCATCCTGGGCACCCTTCCTTGCAGAGTTTTCTCTCCCTCGCTGCTGCCAGCAATGGCGCCGCCGAAGACTCGTTTCTCTCGCTGGCGGCCATTAACTAGCTTCTCTCTGATGAACAGGAAACGGGATGCGGAGATCAGCTCGGTCGACCTCTGCTTCCGAGAAGTGAAGCAGAAAAACGAAAGGCGCCCGTTCACCTCTGCGGGAGTAAATGGAGCAGTAAAGCGCACAAGGTAGGCGTTAGCGTAGTGAGCATTTGCTGCTTTTAGTGCGAGTGTAGATGCGGGCGCGCCTTGTGGACTGTGGTGTGTTGTTCCTACCTGGTGCGTGGGATGGACAAGAGGGTTTGGTCCGGAAAACCTATAAAAGCTCCAGCCGTGTCCCCAATAGGCTTCTCTAGGTCATTTTTTTAGTGCCGGCACTAAAAAAATGTCCTAATCGCGCCCCCAGGACGCCGAAAAATGCCGGTTCGGCCCTTTTTTCCGCTCGGCGGTCACATGCCGAACCCGGCGCACTGGGGGCAGTTGGGGGCTCCGCCGCAAGGGAAAAGCGCGGCTGGCCCACGCTGTCAGGGGAAAAGCCAAGGTTTTCTTCCCCGACTCGTCTCCCACCCCTCGCGCCCTCGGCCGCCAGTAGCTATATCCCGGCGCCGCCCGCCGCCTTTCACCACTAGATAGTCATTTCACGCCGGAAAAATAGCAGAGCTTCGCCGCGGGAGCCCCTCCAACAGCAGCTGGGCGTTTCCGGTCACGGAGGGGCAGTTTAGCGGCGCGTACATGCCCACCGGGCGCAAGGTGTTCGGTGATTTGCCTGCCTCGGCGATGGACTCGGATGACGAGGAAGCGCTCGTCGCGCTGCTGGAGGAGGAAGACGAGGCTGACGTCCAGGAAGAAGAGCATCTCATGGTGCTCTCCGCCCTCGCCCAGCTGCTGGCGAGCAATGAAAAGCCGCGACGAGGTGGCTCGGCGCCTGGGCGGGTGAAAGCAAATAACCGGCATCGTCTCGAAGGCTCACGCATGCTCTAATACGACTTGGATTCACCTCCATCCAGAAGTGCACGACAGCGATGAGGATGCTTGCATACGGAGCTCCCGGTGATTCACTCGACGACTATGGGCGCATGGCCGAGTCCACCAGCATAGATTTTTTCTACAAGTTCTGTCGGAAAGTTGTGGCAGTGTTTGGACCCCAATACTTGAGAACACCCAATGCGGAAGACACTGCTCGGATCCTAGCACAGAATGCAGCAAGAGGATTTCCTGGGATGCTTGGGAGCATCGACTGCATGCATTGAAAATGGAAGAATTGCCCATTTGCTTGGCAGGGGATGTACAAAGACGCCAAAGGCGGTTGCAGTGTGGTACTTGAGGCGGTGGCCACACAGGACCTCTGGATTTGGCACTCCTTCTTTGGTATGCCAGGAACTCACAATGACATCAACATGCTGCAGTGCTCTCCTGTCTTTGCCAAGCTTGTTGAAGGTCATTCTTCTCCGGTGAACTTCGAGATCAATGGGCGGCACTACAACAAGGGGTACTATCTAGCTGATGGCATATATCCGAGATGGTCGACATTTGTGAAGACGATCTCAAACCCTGTGCCAGGAGGCAAGAACACCTGGTTTGCGAAGGTTCAGGAGGCTTGCAGGAAGGATGTCGAGCGTGCATTTGGTGTGCTCCAATCTCGATTTGCTGTTGTCCGGTACCCTGCTCAGACCTGGTCGAAAGATCAAATGTGGGAGATTATGACTTGCTGTGTCATCTTGCACAACATGATTATCGAGAGCGAACAAGAAGACCCAGTGTTTGACACTGAACCATACTACAGGCAGGGTCCTCTAGCCGAAGTTGATCACCAGCTATCGGCAATCTGGACTGCTTATCTCAGTATGCGTCAGGAGATCCGAGACCCACAGGTGCATCATCAACTGCAGCAAGATCTGATAGAGCATCTATGGAGGCTTAAGGGCGACGCCGGGCGCGAGTGTGATGAAATATGAGTTTTTATTTGTTGAACTATATAATTTGTATTGAACTATTTGTTGTTGTACTATTTTGTTAAAGTATTTGATATTTCTATGATGAAATATGTGATAAAAAAATTATGTGCATAATTGAACGACGAACAACGGCGAACCACGCCGAATATGAGCCTATTGTCATCTATATGGGCCCTTTATTCGCCGAAATGGGGCTGAAAAATGGGCCAATATCGACGCCTGGGACGAGCTGGGAGCGACGATGGGCACAAAACCGCCCCCAACGTCGATTGTATCATCGGCTCGTCCCCGAGAGCGATTTTTATGCATTCTGGAGGGCGAATAGGTGGAGATGCTCTAAGACGCACGCTTCATCATGTTGCCGAGAAATTGCACAGGGTTCACAAGCCAGCGATGACCTGGGCCGGCCCGTTCACCGCTTCATGGATCCCTGTTTTAAGAAACCGTATAGGGGGGGTTCCTAGCTGGGTTTTTTTTTTTTCTGATTTTAGGAATCTTCTAAGAGGTTCCTGAACCGTTTTTCTTGTCTCTGTTTAATTTTATATTCTATTTTTCATGGTCCTTTTTTCTACTTCTTACTGTTTCTTTTTATTTTTCTTTCCTTTTTTGTTTTTATTTTTCATTTTAATTCTTTCTCAAAAATCGTTCGTCTGCTTAAAAATTGTTCGCAGTTTTTCAAAAATGTTTGTGTTTTAAACTTTTATTCAGGAGTTTCAAATATGTTCATGTTTCCAAAAACTGATCAGGTTTTTAACTTTGTTTGGGAGTTTGAATTTTTTTTTCATGTTTTCAAAAAACGTTCGCGTTTTCAGAAAAATCCTATTTTCAATTTTGTTTGCAAACTTTCAAAAAATGTTCCAGTATTTAAATTTCTTTGGGATTTTCAAAAATTGTTTTGTTTTTCAAAAATTGTTCGTGTTTTCAAATTTTATTAAGAGTTTCAAAACGTTTATACATTTTGAAAAACATGATTTTGGAAAAATGTTCACATTCTTAGAGAATTTTTGAGTGAAAACTGTCCAAATTTCATTAAACATTCATTTTACAAATAATCAGATTTTTCATAAACATGAATAATTTTTTAAATCCTGAACATTTGTCCAAAAATGCGAGGAATTTCTGAAGTTTTTGCAAAAAAATGATAAAATACGAATACGTTCTATAGCATGATCAATTTTTGAAATTTGTAAAAAAATGGAACACAAACATTTTTTTGAATTGTGAACAAATTTCAAGTTTGAGAACATTTTTTGGAATTTCGAACAAAAAGTTCAAAAACATGAAAAGAAAAGAAAAAGAAAATGTTTGGATCTGACGTTGGTCTTGTTCTTATAGGCTTGCACTGCAATGTAATCAATACCTTTCATTATGTACGATGGCTAGCATGGATAGCTTGTTTGCTAGAGGTCTCGTGATCAATGGTCGGTCTCCATTTTTTTGCGAATTTATAGTTGCTACATTGGTCGATCGCCGCTCGCTTCGCTCGTTCGCCAGTGGGCCGGCCCGGTCGGGGCATGTGTGCGTTTGTCCAACAGTCTGCCGCAATAAGCAGCAGATAGGAGCTCCCGTCGTATCGTCAAAGGTGAGACTCGAGCTGGGCCAGTCTAACGCGGCCTGGGCCCGTTGTGTTCGAGCCACAGAAAGGCGGTTGGGCTGGCCCGGTGTGCCTTTGGGTCGTGCTATGCTCAAACCTTACGAGTGGTGTGCCAAAAAGGTAATAAGTAATGTTGGGCAGCCCGTCTCTAACATCACGCCAGTCATAAACGTTTAGTGATGTGATTCCGGTACACGTCACTGCTAGCACATATACTAGCGGTGTGCCCTGTAATGAATACGCAACTACTATGTTGTAATATTAGTGACGCACACTTGCAATCGCTTGTCGTTCATATTTTTTTGGCCTAACAAAAAACTACCATGACAATACATTTTGTTGTCATGATAGCAATATTTAACATCTTAATCAGTTTTTTTTCTATCATTGCAGCGTTTTTAGCCAAAGGGCTCGTTTTTGCTGCCATGACAACATTGTTTAGCCATCGTTGTTGTCATGACAACATTTTTTAAATTTAAAACCAGTATATATGATGTCTAAACAAGTACGCTTAAGATTAACACTTCAACACTAGTAACATGCATATAACATGAACATGTGCTACTTTAACAATTTTGAACACATGTTCAACACTTCAACCATAATTAAAGACGTTTAGATTTGACCATAGCGTGTTAGGAAATATAGTAGAAAATAAAACATTTCGTCATAATATCAACCAGGAACACTATAAAGATGCAATAACTATTTAGATCGGATCATTACCAACTCTGAGTTGCAGCAGAAGAAGACGAGTTGGCGTACATCGAACATGAAGTCCCTCGAACCGTTCTTGAACAATCCCTCAAACCGAAGACCAAAAGCACAACCTCTCCATAGATTGCAAGCGTACATGCTTAACGATCCGGCGGTGCTTCGCCGTCCACAACTAGTAATTGCCGTAGAATTAGAGGACAGAGAAATGAACCTCACGAGGCATCTCTATTATGAGGATTAGAGAGAACTAGAACTAGATCTAGTCTACATCAAACTAAACAAGAACTAGAACAAGAGAGAACTAGAGGAGGCTCCAAAACATGTGTTCTAGGGGCTAGCCTTGCACTTCTATTTATATGTTGAGACATGGGGTCGCAACTTGGGAAGGGGGTGTGACGCCCGAATAATTAAGCTGCAGTGAACCTCCACTAATGATGCCACGTCACCTCAGTTACTGTTGCTAATCCCCCGTTAGTTCAAAAAAAATTGATTCAAAATTCAAATTCCAAATAGGGCATACAATAAAAGTTTTCAAATATTGAAACAAAAATGTTTGGGGTGAACCAAATATTGCATAGATAATTGTGGTGGAGAAACCAAACCTTGATAAAATGTTCCTCAAACCGAAGACCAAAAGCACAACCTCTCCATAGATTGCAAGCGTACATGCTTAACGATCCGGCGGTGCTTCGCCGTCCACAACTAGTAATTGCCGTAGAATTAGAGGACAGAGAAATGAACCTCACGAGGCATCTCTATTATGAGGATTAGAGAGAACTAGAACTAGATCTAGTCTACATCAAACTAAACAAGAACTAGAACAAGAGAGAACTAGAGGAGGCTCCAAAACATGTGTTCTAGGGGCTAGCCTTGCACTTCTATTTATATGTTGAGACATGGGGTCGCAACTTGGGAAGGGGGTGTGACGCCCGAATAATTAAGCTGCAGTGAACCTCCACTAATGATGCCACGTCACCTCAGTTACTGTTGCTAATCCCCCGTTAGTTCAAAAAAAATTGATTCAAAATTCAAATTCCAAATAGGGCATACAATAAAAGTTTTCAAATATTGAAACAAAAATGTTTGGGGTGAACCAAATATTGCATAGATAATTGTGGTGGAGAAACCAAACCTTGATAAAATGTTTAAGGGCTCTAAAATAATTAAAACAGTAGTGAAAACAATTAAACAGATGCCTATTGAATTTTATAAAAAAAATTAAAACTATTTTATTGTGGGTTAAGATTTAATCTAACAGTAGATTGTTTATGAATACAAGTTTAGGTATTAGTTGTAATTTTTATAAAACTAAAAATAAAAGAAACTAGAAATAAAACAGTACAAGAAA
>NW_024116412.1:0-16493 GCF_003073215.2 Triticum urartu | reverse complement strand
TCATGAACAAGGAAATATAATAACAACTAATTTATTATTGCCTCTAGGGCATATTTCCAACAGCGCCCCCCCTTCCTTCCCCTCTCCCACTCATTCCTTCCCCCTCCTAGTAGGACTAGGAAATGAGGAATCCTACTCCTACTAGGAGGAGGATTCCTCCCCTCCTTGGTGCGCCCTAGGGTCAGCCAGCCTCCCCCTTGCTCCTTTATATACGGGGGCAGGGGGCATCCTAGAACACACAAGTTGACATTGTTTAGCCGTGTGCGGTGCCCTCCTCCACCATAATCCACCTCGGTCATATCGTTGCAGTGCTTAGCGAAGCACTGCGCCGGTAGCTTCATCATCACCGTCATCACGCCGTCGTGCTGACGAAACTCTCCCTCGACACTCAGCTGGATCTAGAGTTCGCGGGATGTCACCGAGCTGAACGTGTGCAGATCGCGGAGGTGCCATACCTTTGGTGCTAGGATCGGCCAGATCGTGAAGACGCTCGACTACATCAACCGCTTTGTCATAACGCTTCCGCTTACTGTCTACGAGGGTACGTGGACAACAATCTTTCCCTCTCATTGCTATGCATCGCCATGATAGATCTTGCGTGTGCGTAGAAATTTTTTGAAATTACTGCGTTCCCCAACAGTTTTTCTTTACTTTTCTAACTAAAAATATGATTGGAAAAGGATAGTTGGTAGGGATCAAAGAATATTACCCCCACAAATTAGACTGTCAGGCCGGGTTCGGGCATAACCATGAGTATATGCCCTACCCACAATTAATCAGGTTGGGTTTCGGTGCTACCCATGGGCGTAAAAATATATCCAATCCCTACTCATTATGGTCTAGTACCCACGATTATCCATGTCCATAGGTAAAACTGGCGTTATTATACCTAGGTGATGCACGCCACACTGTGGAGTGGGTGATGTCACACTGTATTTTTTCTCCAGTTCCTTCTCTGTTCGATGAAGCTCAGCCAGATCATGATCGTCGGCGTCTTCTATTCTACATTAATGACTTCCCAACCGATGGTTTTCAATCATGGGTTTCAATAAAATCGCTCCGCTGAGACGAAGATCCAAAGGCACCAACAAGGTTTCAAGGACACGCGCGTAATTTCTTCTTCCGGTATGAAAGTTCATGTATGGCTGATTTATCTAATAGCCGTATATGGCCTTCCACCTTTCCCGGGGAAAAAGGAGAATGTGTTTACGGAGGGAAACGTTTGTATCTTGGGTGCTGGTGCACCCGAATTGCCAAAAAAATAGTAATTTAAAAAATGGTAGAAAAATCATGAAATTTGTTGGCAAAAAACTTGATAATGTGTTACACTCGCGTAAAATTATTGAGGGTGGACTTTCATGGTATTGTCCAGGACAAAGTCTAAATCGACACTATATTAGAAGTACTATTCACTCTATATTATCCTGGACAATTTTGTTATGCTCGGGTTTTTTACAGCAGTTTTTTGTTGTCAATTGTTTTCACGAGTACACCAATAAGTCAAGTTTGTTTGAAAAAAGTTTCAAAGATTTTTGACTTTTTCCTTAATTGTTAAACAATATCCCTGGAATTCATTTATGGGGTTCATCTACAACAAGGTGTATCCTCTATTTTCTGTGTGTTTTTATGCTTTTTAGATTTTCTGATTTTCTTTTCTTTTTGAGCTGGTCATTTTCTGATTACAATCGCACACATAAGGGTCACAGCCTGCAATGCTAACTACCAGTACTATATTAGCAACGTTTAGATAACTAAAGAAATTAATACCCTGCAATAAAAAAACTAAAGAATCTACACCTAAACCAACTAATAAAACAAGGTGCATATTTCTGATTTTCTCATCCATTCATTGTTGAAAAAATATTTTTTCTACCCAAGATTATACTAAATTTTTGTGCGTCCGTCTACTAGAAAGGACAAAACGATTTTATCCAGAGTTTCATACGTGGGCCGCGCGCACTGTGGTCCAGCAAAGCCAGCCCACTTATTTTTTATACCCACGCAGCTGGGAATTACCACACGATGCGGCAAATAGTCAAAGCTTCGCACGGGGCGCCCAAGACTAGGCTGGCCCCTTTTTCTATCTGTTTTCTGTTTTCTGTGTTCTGCCTTCTGTTTCTATTTTTTTCTGTTCTTTTCTCTTTTTCTTTCGTGTTTCTTATTTCTTTATTCTCTTCAAAATAATTTTTATTTTTTTCCTTTTTCTTAAATTCAAAATTTTCAAAAAAATCCATAATTTTAATTTTTGGTCCTATTTTGGAAAATGTTTGGAACTTTAAATTTTTGTTCTCATTACTGTTCAAAATTTTAAAAGTATTCCATTTTTCAAAAAATGCTTGTGTTTTCCAAAATTATTTGAGATTTTCAAATAAAATTGCATTTCAAGAAATGTTACTAATTCAAAAAATATTCTTTTTTAGTGAAACGTTCACAAATTCAAAATAGTGTTCATGTCAAAAAAATACAGTTTCTTAAATTGTTCTGAATGCTCAAAACATGTTCCCATTTTAAAAAATTGTTCTCAAATTCATAAAATGTTCATATTTTTATAAAAGTTTCATGTTTTCAAAAAAATGCGTGTATTCAAAAAATCTTGTATCAAATTTTTTTTAAAAATGAACGAAATTTCCTGTATGCATTTTTGAAAAATGGCCAGGATTTAAAAAATTCATGTATCCAAAAACATTCAGCAATTCATAATAATAATTATTTTTCAGAAAGTGCAAGCAATAGTATGTTCTTAAACATTCGCACTCGCCATTGGTTAGCAGGACCCATTTGTTCGAGTGGCTAGGAGTTGTGGTCGAGTTTTTTAGTTCGTGAGTTCAATCCTTCAACTCATCGTTTTTCTAGAATTTACTCGCGCCTTTTTTGAATTTTACTCACGCCTTATAAACACAGGTCGTTTTTTGGAATACACAGACGCGAACTGTTGTGCGTCTCACGCGCTATTTGATATAAACGAGAATATGCTGCTTGGCTATAATCCCACACGCTATTTGAGATAAAAGAGAATTTGCTGCTTGGCTAAAATTGAAAAAAATTATGGACACATGCCAGTAAAAAGTGAACATGGTGGTTTGACTCTAATTGAAAACTGCGGTAAGTGGTCGTTTTAGTGTCTGCACGATCGATTTGGATGGCCTCAATATCAATAACACAAAACATGCTCATTGCACATCTGAAAAGTGAAAACGAAAGAAAAACGAAAGGGCATTGCATGCTTTTGTTCATTGTGGATATCTCACCATTCATGCCGAATGGTACGGGCGCTGCATGCTTCATCTGACTTTTGAGACAAGAAGAAAGCACGGTGCACAGGCGCACAAGGAACAATAAAGCTCGATAGGTCCCACTAAAATCATGTGGGAGCGCCTCCATTTTTCCACATCTTACTGATAGAAACACAGGAAACTGGGAGGGCAATTCACATGCCACTAAATGCCTATCACATACGTAATTCAGATCTAGTAACATCTTCATGGGAGAGCAGTGAATAGCCATCAACCGCAAGCTGGCACCCCAGAAGAAGAAGAAGAAGAAGAAGAAGAAGAAGAAGAAGAAGAAGAAGAAGAAGAAGAAAACCAAGAATCTAGGGGCACTTGGGGCCTCCCTCCTTGGTCTTCCAGTTGTTGTAGCAGGGGCAGGCGCCCTTGTTGCCGTAGGTGCCCGGCGGCACGCAGAGGCAGGTGGCGCAGCACTTGTTGCAGTAGGTCAGGCACGCCTTCTTGTACTGCGTCCCCGAGCACCGCGACGAGCACTTGGACGAGCACTCTGCACACACAAACGCCCCCAAAACATCAGTTTCTTTTACCCAAAAAACAAAGGGCCAAGCTAGACGAAAGGCGGCAAAATGTGCTAGCAATACTGCAATCGCAAGTGGGTTTACCCCATGGCTTGAGGTTGCCGCCGCCACCGCCACCGCCGCCGCCGCCCCCACCTCCCATCACCTCCTGCACGGCACGACCCAAAGGAGAAGATCACCGGTGAGTTTAGGAAACATAAATGCATGGCTGAAGGATGAAGGAGAGAGGCGACATGGCATGGGTGATTACCACGGGGAACGCGACGGCGAGGACGAGGAGCGCCACGAGGAGGAAGGAGATCTTGGCCATGGCGCTTGCTGCTTCTCTTCTCCGCGCGTGCGTGGCTGGGTAGGAGCGGTGTGAATTGTGGACTTTGAGATCTTTTTGGTTGGATCTCCTGGGTATATGTAGGGCAGGAAGGGCAGCTGGGGGCACGAGGCGGGGGAGAGGTGGCGGTGGACGGTGGTGGGGGGTGAGCAGTTATGGAAGCGTTACTGTGGAGAGGACGGGCCTGCTCCTGCTGTCTGTACTCGGCATGTGATGCTCCATTGGCTGCTCTGACCATGCATATGCGTTACAGACCTGCAGTGCACCGCGATCCTGCTCTCTTTTTCCGCGGGAAGGCTCTTGCTTTTGCATTTGTGCCGGTGCCGACGGTACGTGATATAACCGTGAGACAGGCAAATTTCTGATAAAATATCTGGGATTACAATAAGCAAAAACAGTACCATCTCTTTTAGTTCTACCTATATACGCTCATTTGAGCGACAAGTAATATGAATTGGAGGAGCTTTTTTATATTGTTGAAAAGGTATATATGGCATTAAGGGGGTGTTTGTTTCCCGGAATTTTTTTTGATGTAGAGACTAGAAAAAGTCCCTCTTAAAGACTTTTTAACCAAACAGGAGGGACTACTAGAGACTAAAAGTTGTTTTTTGGGACTAAGAGGGTGTTTGTTTCCAGGGACTTATTGGTTTAGGGACTTAAAAAAGTCCCTATAAGTCCCATCTAAACTAAACAGGAGGGACTTATAGGGACTTAAAGTGGGCATTTGGGACTTATGAAATAAGACTCTTAAGGAGGGACTTATAGGGACTTATAGTTGTAATATGGTCTTATAGAGACTTATAAGTCCCAAGAGCCAAATAGGTAGGGACTTTTTAGGGACTTGAGACTTATAAGTTGGGACTAAAAAAAGTCCTAGGACTCATGAACCAAACAGGGCCTAAATGAAGAAGACTCTTAAGGAGAGTCTTTTCTAGGACTTTTCCAACAATGCTCCTCCATGCACTCATTGGCTCACCACCACATGGTCCTGTTTGGTTGTTATTTTTCTATATACTAGGGGTAACATGGTCATTTGATAACCTCTAGGGAGGGACCAGGGACTTTTTAGGGGCTGTTTGGATTGTGACTATCTTTGCCATATGTTGCCCCATGATTTTGGCCACACTTGCCACACTTGCCTTACTTGAGTTGTTCAAATTGTTAGCCACACTTTGGCTTGCCTAAGGGAATCTTGCTACACCTTTTGTGTCTATGACATGTGGGGTTCACTGCTCATAAAAAATTCCTTGCCTTAAGTGTGGCTAGAACCAAACACTTACCTAACTTGGTCAAACTTGCCTAAGGTTAGGTGTGACAAAGTGTGGCTAGGAAGCAAACAGCCCCTTAGTCTCCGGAAACAAACAGAGAGTGGCTTTTTAGGGACTAGGGACTTTTTAGTTGAGACTAGAAAAAGTTTTAGGACTTATGAACCAAATAGGGCCTAACTATTACTCCTACTAGCAGTAAGTCTAATTTTGACAGCACTGTTGGTAGATGAGCGGTGGGCCTCGCGCAAAGATGACATGCACAAATCGAGAGAAAATATCCAAAAAAAATCAGGTAAAAATATACAAAAGTTTTTTCTCGCAAATATACAAAAGTTTGACAGAAACAAACTGATGGTAGTTAAATTTGTGGGCATTCAAATTTTTGTTGTAATTCATGAGGATAACAATCCAAACGGACGTATAGTTTACGCATATTTTAGTACTAACATGGAGTGTTGGTAGATGAGTAGTGTTATTCTTGCTGCCAACTTGCAAGCCAAAGTGGATGGGCCATAAATACAGAGTGGTGCTGCCGGGTAGAAATCAATTAGGACCCCTTTGATTTCAAAGTAAATGTATATTATTTTTTGGAGGATTTGGATCCTCAGAAAATTTTCCTACTTAGATTTTTTTTCTTAAAAACGAATCAGCAACACATTTCGGTTGTGTACTTTTACAGTCTGGGGCTCATTCCACTTAATCAAATTATTTCCCGTGCAGTGGTCATTCCTAATGCGTTGTTTAGTTGCACCAGAATCTAACTAGTGACCGGAGTAGATCGCGCGGCACATGGCGCAGCCGGCAGCCCATGCCCACACGGAGGCGCCATGTCCATTGCGGAAAGCGCACCGGGGAAAAAGTCGAGAAAAATATCATGTGCGCTACTGCTGTAGCTCAGAATAGAACTTGAGCAGGTCCTGCAGTATCAGCAGCGACGGGACTGGCCTAGGGCGTACCCTTCCCAACGACCTACGCCGTAGCTGCGACGCTGCGGCGCGCCCAGGTCAGGTCTGGCGCAGAGCGCGCGCGGTTCCCGGCGGCGAGATCCATTGCGCGGTCGCATCGGTGCACGGCGGTGTCCCCGTCGGCGCGCGCGGGCGCTGTAACTGCTACGGTGCTAGTACTGTGCCAGTGGTAGACTGGTGGTTGCTACTTGGCACTTGCCATTACCACCCCGCATGTGACGCAGCTGCCGCGGAGGTCTTCCCGTCTCACATGGGAGAGCCCCACCCGGACGGCGACGCCATCATGGCCCGGTGCGACGAGCCAAACTCGACGGGGGCTCACCGTCAGAGGAGGACGCGGCGGTCTGCGTCTGTCCATGTGCCGCGGTTGCCGAATGCCGGCCGGTGAATGCTATGGGGCTGCAGGAGGAGCAGGTAACATGGGGAGTACTGTGGAGTGTGGCAGCGGCCAGGAGGGGCGAATGTTAGGTTGGAAGTCATTGATGCCGACGCCGTTGGGTTTTAGCGCGAGCGCGCGGTCGTCTCGTCGAGCACCAGCAGGTTCCCCGTTTGGGTTTTTCCCGTTTCCACTGGCTACTCATGTGACGGCATTTATCACCGGTGCGCGCGATACCCCGATCATCGTCATCGTCCTCGTCCAGCACGGTGCCTTGATTAGATGAGCGTGAAGCCTCACGGCCACCTCAATACACCCGATGGTTGGTTGTAGCTAGCCTTGTAGTGGGGCGGAAAAATAATTTGAGCTTGACTCTAGGCTCCAACTTCGAACTCGCTTAGGCCTAGTGAAGGTCAGCTAGCCAGCGATAATTATTTTTCTTCTCTTTTCTTGCGGGGAAGCTTGCCAGCGAATCAGAGGCGATAATGTTTTGCTAAATTGCAAAATTTCAAGATTAATTGGACTCTGTTAATTTACATATATGCAGAAGATAAGCATAGAAAAATAGCAATGAGAAAACAGTCCTATTCGTTGTGCGTTGTGAGTTTCTTTTGACATCTCCATACACGGCTGGCTTTTTACCTTGAAATTTTAGTCTCGCATTTTAGATGTACAAGCATACCCGACATTGGGATTATATCGTTGTTGATGTCACTTTCTGTTTTGCGGGATATGCATTTTCTTAATTTTTTTTTAGTTAGAACAAAGTTTATTCTGGTTTGAATCGCGTGTGAAGGCATGGAGGTCGTGATACGTGTTTGTCCATGTGTGGTTGCCGGGTGGTGCAAGCTATAAGACTTGAATGAGCGCGTAACATGTGGAGTGGAGTGACATCACCCGGGAGGTGAATGTTTGGTTCTCGAGTGTTGCTACACGTACGATGACATTCATCCGAAGTTGTGTACGATAAGACTGATCTGAGCTCATGGGCCACATCAGATTGAACCAAGCTTCTCTCTTGTCGTACAAAATCGGATGAGAAAAGATCGTATGTAAGGTAATTCCGTTGGGAGTTATTGAGATCCCAGTAGGTTAAGGAGCGGTCATCGAGTTTCCATTTTCACAAGATTCTTTTATCATCCAGTTTGCGCCTTGAATTAACATGAGGACATTATATTTAAAAACTGAAATTGTAAAACAAATACAGTTTTCCCTCATCTCCTTGAATCTTCTTATTGTTTTTGCTATGATGTTTTGTTCTCTTTGTTCTCCTTACCATCTGACCATAGAAGCAATGATGTGAACAAGAAGCTGCTTAGTGAACACATACGCGCCAACAACATAAATGGACACGTCAGTTGATACATAATAATATGAACAAAAAAATGCTTTAGATCTCAAGATTTGTATGAACTTGACACGAGATGGTCGCTCAATTGCCTCAATGGGAGATTTAAAACATTTTTAACATCGAGGTGTCATGTGCGCACATGTGTGTGTGATTGCAGTCAAATGATGGTTTGAAAACCCATTTGTTAGTAAGGTTTGAAAATCAAATGTTACAATGACAGTAATGTGTAACAACATGGGAAATATCCATCGGCTCTCTCGGACATGCGTTCCCTGAATCTCACTGACTAGTTACTTCAAGGCAGGGCCGACACTAGCATTATGGAGCCCTAGTGCGAATGTGGAACAATGGAACAGAGTAACATAAATATTTTCATTAGTGTACATTGTATATCATAAAAATTAATATAAATGTATATATATCAAAAATGTAATTTTAATTAGTAAATATAGTTATAATACACAATGTATATGTCATTACATGATGCAAATAATGATTATAAGATACATACACTTAGCTATCGAATAAATACAACATGTTGGGGAGGGGAATGCCCTCTGTCCACCCTATAATAACATTTGACATTATGTTTTCCATATCACATTTAAAATTAAGGTTGTTTTGAGAATATTTAAAATTGAGATATGTACATGTATTTGATCTTTTTTTAAGATAGGCACTAGGCCGCCGCACTGATGTAGGGCGGAACCCTATACGGCCGATCTTTCACGAAAGGAGCGGATCCCGCGATGAATACAAAAAACACAAGGAGAAATCATGAGGGGAAACACGAGAGAATCACTCAAACCAACAAGATTCGGTCACACATATGCTAGATCCTCGAAACACAAAGAGATACACGATTCAAATCCAACAAATGACGCTACATAGGGTAACCGGTTCTTCTCCGTGAGGAGGCCTTGAATCCGCGAGGGATCTTCCCGTGAGGGGTCTTGTATCCAAGGTGGATCTTCTTCGAAGAGGGGATGGTCCCTCACAATGGAGTAGATTCGGATGGATGAGCGAAGCTCTATCTCACATATGAGCTAACATAATGCTAACCCTAGAAAGAGGGAGGAGGAGGTCTATTTATAGTCTTAGTGGTCGAAGGGGTACATGGGCTTCAGCCCAACACGAAATCAACACACAGGCGTCGGACGTCCAGTGGTTACCGGTTGTCCGATGGCTCGCGAGGGTCCGGACGTCCGGGGCTTGCCGGAAGTCCATTGTTTTGGTTCGAACGTGCTTGGGCCGGACGTCTGGTCGGGGTCGGATGTCAGGGGCGTCGGTCGTCCAGTGGTCTTCGGAAATCCGCTGATTCGGCTCGGGTGAGGTGGTGCCGGTCGTCCGATGGTGCACGACCGTCCGGGCGCTGGGAGGTGTCGGTCGTCCGGTCCTGGACGGGAGTCCACTCGCTGTAGCCTGCGTTGGCTGGGACTTGGGTCGGCTGGGTCTTCAGGCGCCAGACGCCCGGTCCCGACCGGTCGTCCGGTGGCTGGAGCTTCTTCGGCGGCTCTTTCTCTTGTCCCTCATCCTTGGTGTTCTCGCCGTCTTGTCCGTTGGGTGTAGTTGATCCATGGATTTCCTCCAAGTACCTGATCACATAAAGGGTCTCCGCATGAGGTAGTAGCCATGTGTCATATGTAGGAAGTGGAAGTTCGGAGAGGAGCGAGTTCACCTTGTCTTCGATAGCCTTTGCTCGGGCTCTTGTCATTGGTCCTAGTGGTGTCGTGGGAGACGTAGGTAGGTCCATGGGGATGACCTTGGGATGCTCCGCATCATCTCCCCCCGGGAAAGATCCGTCTTCGGATCGAAATCTTCATCACCATGGTAGGGCGAGAGATCCTTGACGTCGAAGATGTCGCTCACGTTGTACTTGTCACGCGGGAGGTCGATCTTGTAAGCGTTGTTATTGTAGTGTGCTAGCACCTTGAAGGGTCCATCGGCTCGTGGTAGTAGTTTGGACTTGCGTTCATTGGGGAAGCGGTCCTTGCGAAGGTGTAGCAACACAATATCTCCAATGTTGAATATCATAGGTTGCTTGTTGACGTTGAGCTTGGTCGCGAGTCATTGTACTTGGCGCTCGATGGTGTGCCTTGTATTTTCATGCATCTTCTTGAGATAGTTCACTCGTGCACTCGCGTCCATATTGATGCGCTCTTGTAGTGGTAGAGGAAGAATGTCCAATGGGGACAACAGGTTGAATCCGTACACGACCTCGAAGGGGGACTTGCCGGTAGTCAAATGTTTTGCGCGGTTGTAGGCGTACTCGGCGATCGGTAGGCACTCTTCCCACTCCTTGATGTTCCTCTTGATCAACACACGCAGTAGGGTGGAGAGTGTCCGGTTCATCACTTCCGTTTGGCCGTCGGTTTGTGGATGGTATGTCGTGGAGAATAGTAGCTTGATTCCGAGCTTGGCGCATAAGGTCTTCCAAAAGTAACTCAACAACTTGACGTCGCGGTCCGAAACAATCGTCTTTGGTACTCCATGTAGGTGTAAGATTTCTCTACAAAAGAGATTTGCAACATGTGAAGCATCGTCTATCTTGTTGCATGGTATGAAATGAGCCATTTTTGAGAATTGGTCCACAACAACAAATACGGAATCTTTGCCATTTCTAGTCCTAGGCAAACCAAGCACAAAGTCCATACTAATATCTTCCCATGGGTGATATGGAATTGGAAGGGGTGTATATAGACCATGAGATTGAGCTTTGGACTTAGCTTTGCGACATGTCGAACATCGGGTGGTGAAGCGTGAGACATCACGGAACATCTTGGGCCAAAAATAGTTCTTGGAGAGCATAGAAAATGTCTTGTCGCGTCCAAAGTGTCCCATTAGTCCTCCTCCATGAGATTCTTGCAAAAGTAACAAACGAAGAGAAGGCTCAGGGATGCAAAGTTTGTTAGCTCTCATAAGATAATCATCCTTGATGTAATAGAGTTCCCAAGATGTATGCGTCAAACATTTGGCATAAGGAATAGCAAAAGTAGGATCATGCGCATACAAGTCTTTTATGTGCTCAAAGCCTATGACATTCAATTCAAGTTGAGTAACAAGCATGCATATACGGGAAAGCGCATCCGCCACGACATTTTCCTTGCCTTTGATATATTTGATGACATAAGGAAATGACTCAATGAATTCACTTCATTTAGCATGAAGCTTGTTCAACTTAGTTTGACCCTTAAGGTACTTAAGCGTTTCATGATCGGTATGAATGATAAATTCATGAGGGCGAAGGTAATGTTCCCATTCACGCAAAACTCGCACTAAAGCATATAGCTTTTTGTCATAGATGGGATAGTTGAGTTGCGCTCCGGAAAGTTTCTCACTAAAGTACGCTATGGGGCGCTTCTCCTGTGTTAACACACCTCCTATGCCATTACCACTAGCATCGCAATGAAATTCAAAAGGTTTGTCAAAGTCGGGTAATGCGAGCATGGGAGCATGAGTAAGCAAGTTCTTAAGTTCATTAAATGCACTATCTTGACATGGTCCCCAAACAAAAGGCGCATTTTTCTTACTCAAAGCATGCAAAGGTGAAGCAATGGTGCTAAAATCCTTCACAAATCTACGATAGAAACCGGCTATACCAAGAAAACTACGCACTTGTTGCAAGTTGGTTGGTTGGGGCCAAGTTTTAATAGCATTGATCTTAGATTCATCTACATGAACACCCTTAGAAGATACAACGAAACCCAAGAAAACAAGCTTATCAACACCAAAAAGGCATTTGTCCATATTAGCATAAAGGCGCTCTTTTCGGAGGGTTTGCAACACGGTCCTAAGGTGGGTGACATGATCTTTGAGAGATTTGCTAAAGACAAGAATATCGTCAAAGTAGACCACAACAAATACACCAATATAGGATCGAAAAACAAAATGCATGAGTTGCATGAAAGTACTGGGTGCTTCGGATAAACCCATTGGTATAACAAGCCATTCATATAAGACAAATTTGGTCTTAAATGCGTTTTTCAATTCATCACTTCTTGGATGCGTATTTGATAGTAGCCACTTTTAAGGTCAATCTTAGAGAAAATGGTGGCTCCTCTAAGCTCATCTAGCATATCATCTAGGCGTGGAATAGGATAACGATACCGGACGGTAATAGCATTTATAGGACGACAATTGGAACACATGCGATATGTTCCATATTTCTTGGGAACAAGGATTACCGGGACGGCACAAGGGCTCAAACTTTCTCGTACATGGTCGTTGTTGATGAGTTGTTATACTTGCCATTGGATCTCCTTAGCTTCCTCGGGATTGATGCGGTAGGGAGCCTTGTTAGGAAGGGGTGCTCCGGGGATGAGGTCGACTCGATGCTCGATGCCTCGTAGTGGAGGTAGACCCAGAGGTAGCTCGTCGGGGAAAACATCTTGGAATTCCTGCAATAGAGAAGATAATAATAAAGGTAGATTGTGAGAGGTGTTAGCTTTTGGTGCCTCGTCCTTGCACAAAAGGACATAGTGCATGACACTTGATGGGTTCTCACACACTTCTCGTATCTCACGTTTGCAAATAGGAGTAAGCTCTTCTTGTCGCTCATCGTGGAGGCACTCAATTTGGGCTTGTGGCGCTCACTCTCTTTTTGGTGGTTCGCTCTCTCACTATTTTCTCCAGGATGGGTGGTTTGCTTGTCGGCGATCACTTGGCTTGGAGACATAGGTCGAAGGACGTACTCCTTTCCTTTCATCTTGAAGCTATAGTGATTCGTTCGGCCATTGTGAATGACACCTTGATCAAATTGCCATGGTCACCCAAGAAGAAGGTGGAAAATAGACATTGGGACGACATCACACTCCAAAGTGTCTTTGTATGCTCCGATTTTGAAGGAGACTTGCACTCTATGCTCGACTTGGATAGTGCCGGAGTCGCTAAGCCATTGAACCTTGTAGGGGTGCGGGTGCTTCCTCTTGACCAATTGGAGCTTGGAGCATAGTTCTTCACTTGCTAAGTTATGTGTGACGCCCCAAGACCGGAGCTTCAGATGCCTTCCAGGGTTTCCGGGTTTCGTCGTGTGAATTGTTTGGTTCTTTGCATTCATCCTTGCATCATGTCATTTTTTAACTCATCTAAATAAATTGCATAGATCTTTTGGTCTATTTAAATTGAGGGAACTCACATGGTGATTTCTCTATATAACATATCCTCCCAATATTTTAGGGAGCTATTATAAAGTATTCCATTAATTTGGAATTATCCGCAACCCACTTGCAAGATAAATCCTTGACCTTTCCTTCTTCCGGTTTTCGACTCTCAACTTTGTCGAGAATTCTTTTACCTTATTCCGGAGCTCCACCAAAAACCTCAACATTTTTGGACCTCCCTATCACCTACTTCCTATGCAAAATCATTTGAATTAAATTCAAATGAGTTCGTTTCAAACTTCACCCACGTGTTCATTACCATTTTTCTTGGATCAGGCTCATTTTTGTGACTCTGAGAAAATTTACTTCATGTCCAAACTCCACTGCATCCCTCTCGGCTTTTCTTCAAGTTTCTTTTCTTTGATATAGTTAAAAAAGGTAAGGGAGAGAGAGCTTAGCCAGCAGGCCTCTCTAGACCCAATCCTCCACCCAACCGGGCCTCCCGCGCCGGCCCACCTAGGCCCAGCCGCAGCCCACATCCCTCCTAACCCTAGCGCTGACTGAACCCCCCTCTCTCTACCTGCGTTCGATCCCCCTCTCCCTCTCGTCTTTCTCTCCAGCGCCGCCAGAGAGAGAGGAACGACCCCATCTCCCGATCCCCATCTCTCTCGCTTTCACCCTCTCCCGATCCCATCTCCTCCCCGCTTCCCTTCCGTCGCCACCTCCCACGCACGCACTCGCAGAGACAGGAGCCCGATCCCCTCGCTCTAACCCTGCCCCCTCCATCCTCGCGAGATCGCCGCCTCCCTGCCACCGGCGCCTGTTCCCGGCCGGATCCGCCAGCCTCGTCCCTTCCCCGCTCGTCCTCCAGGCAGCAAACTCCGGCGGCCCCATCGCCCGTTCCTCCCTCCACGCTCGCCTCCTCTTGTTTGGATCGAGCAGGATCCCTTCTCGAGTGGAGCGCTTGCTTCAGCCGTCGGCTGCGAGCTACAGGTCACTGGAGCAGCTCCAGGCTGCTACCCCGCACGGTGGGGACCCTCCTCTGCCGTGCCATGCTCCTTCCCCGAGCTCCACCTTGCTGCCCTTCTGCACATCGTGGCCTTGAACCCCCTGCTCCACCTCGACGACCGGCCAAGTACCTAAACCGTGTCTCTAGAATCACCAAGACCGTCCTGAATGTTGCCAAGTACCACTTCGGTTTCGGAACGCGACAAGTACCACGATGCCCGGAGCTCTCGGATTCGTCAAGTTTCACTACCGCCGACTAGCACGACTACCGTCACAAAAACGAGACCGTCAAGACCCGACCGACAAGTACCCCGACGACCTTGAACATATACGGTCATGTACAACTACCATCTCTGAAGAACCGTGTAACGGGACCGCCAAGTTCGTCTTCCACCGTCTCCGAGATCGTCAAGTACCACTATGAGATGTGCAACTACTTCCATGATGAAACGAGAACAACTACCGCCGTTGAAGGCCGTCAAGTGAACATCTATCGACGACGTGTACGACCTACTCCGTGAACGTGTACCACTACGCCCGGAGGCATCGGATCCGGCAAGTCCAACAACGACTATGCTCAACTACCCACGACTCCGAACGTCTACAAAAACGTGTACCGCTACCCCCGCCTAAACGTCTTCAGAACATGTACCGTCAACCCTCGAAGACCCGTGGACGGCAAGTTCCTTGTTGACCCCGAACACCTACGGAGTGTGAACGTCTACGCAGCGAGAACGACTACTTCCACTACCGCCGTCGCGAGAACGCCTACTTCCCTCTATGATCTTGATCCGTTCCGATAATGCACGCGTCGAAAGGTATAACCCCGAGACGACACCCGTGAACGAATAAATGCATGTTGTCTGAGAGGTACCCTTGTTCGCCTCGAGTCCGAACTATCGGTGCATGTTGCCCCTCTTTTGCCTTGCCACCGACATGTGGGACACCCGGTATCCGGGATCACTCCCCGTCACTCTTGCACGTTCCGTGCACCCACACTTGTTCCTTTGCACTAGCATATCATTTGAGTTGCCGGATCACCGGAATGTTGCCATGGTAATATTTCCATTTTGCCGCCGTGGCACCCCTTTTTCCTTCCGCCATGGCGACAAATGCCTCATATCTTATCATGTTAACGTTTTCATAAATACTGCATAAAACTTGCAATGTCATCCGCATCATGATAACAACAATTAAAATGTTTAAAAGTGTTGTTTGCTCAAATTACTAATTGCACATGAGGTTTTACCGGAATTGTTGTTTGATGTTTCCGGCCTCATTTAAAATGCCTAACTATGTATTTTACTCATGTTTCACCTCTTGCCATGTTTAAACAACATTTAATATTGTTGAGTACCTAACCGGGAGAGAACTAAATAATTGATGTGGTGTTTCATCAATATGCAACTCGTTGCATATTGAGCTCCACTTAACTTGTAGTTGTGCTGGTGCACTTTGCCATGCTATGCATATTTAAACCGGACATGCATCATACTTGTTTGCGCATCGTGCCATGCTTATGTGATGAATGTTTTCTATGTTGCTTGCTTCTTTCCGGGTTGCCTCTCTCATTAGCTTCGATTTCGTTCCGGAGTTGTGAGGATCCGTTCAGCTACGTCCGTTTGTCTTCTTCATGGACTCGTTCTTCTTCCTTGCGGGATCTCAGGCAAGATGACCATACCCTCGAAATCACTTCTATCTTTGCTTGCTAGTTGCTCGCTCTTTTGCTATGCCTATGCTGCGATACCTACCACATGCTTTATCATGCCTCCCATATTGCCATGAGCCTCTAACCCACCTTGTCCTAGCAAACCGTTGTTTGGCTATGTTACCGCTTTGCTCAGCCCCTCTTATAGCGTTGTTAGTTGCAGGTAAAGATTGGAGTTTGTTCCTTGTTGGAACATGATTATTGTTGGGATATCACAATTATATCTTATCTACTTAATGCATCTATATACTTGGTAAAGGGTGGAAGGCTCGGCCTTATGCCTGGTGTTTTGTTCCACTCTTGCCGCCCTAGTTTCCGTCATACCGGTGTTATGTTCCTTGATTTTGCGTTCCTTACACGGTTGGGTGTTATGGGGACCCCTTGACAGTTCGCTTTGAATAAAACTCCTCCAGCAAGGCCCAACCTTGGTTTTACCATTTGCCTCACAACCACCTACTTTTCCCTTGGGAGTCGCTCTCTCGAGGGTCATCTTTATTTTAACCCCCCGGGCCAGTGCTCCTCTGAGTGTTGGTCCAACCTGTCAGCCGCCGGTGGCCACCAGGGGCAACTCCGGGCTGGCCTACT
>NW_024116411.1:0-32500 GCF_003073215.2 Triticum urartu | reverse complement strand
AGATAAGTCACCCTTACTGTCCCTTTACAGAACCGTACATGAGATTTTCACCTCATATGACTCCTTGGTCAATTCTTTCGAAGGGATCCTTTTCCTCGTTCGAGAGTCTCCGCCCTTCTTCCACTCCGTCCCGAAGACTAACTAAGACCAATTGAGTCACGTTTTCATGTTCTAATTGAACACTTTCCATTTATGATATGATTAAAGGAGAAGATTGTTCTTTTACCAAACATATGCAGATCAAATCACGTCTTATAATAAGAAGAAATCTTTCTCGGTATCAATCCCCTTGCCCCTCATTCTTTGAGAATCAGAAGGATCCTTTTCGAGTTTCCATTTCTTCATTTGGAATCTGGGCTCTTCTATCTTCGACTTATTTTTTTGGCTTTATTCTTTATTTATTTCATTTCGATTTTTCCCTCTTCCTCTATCCCTATCCTCTAGGTACAGCGTTTGCATCAATAGAGAACCTTTTCCTCTGTATGAATCTATATTATTCCATTCCAATTTCTTCCCGAAACTTCCAAGAAAAATCCCGAATTATGAATCTATATTATTCCATTCCAATTTCTTCCCGAAACTTCCCAAGAAAAATCCCGAATTGGATCCAAAATTGACGGGTTAATGTGAGCTTATCCATGCGGTTAGGCACTCTTCAAATAGGAATCCATTTTCTAACTGGCTTTCGTGCTTTGGTGAGTCGTCCGAGATCTTTTCGATGACCTATGTTGTGTTGAAGGGATATCTATATGATCCGATCGATTGCATAAGACCCGCGGTAGCAATAGAACGGGGAAAGTATACAGGGCATGGATGAAAAAAAACCGGAAGTCTTGGCTGTATGACAAATGCTCAAATAATTGAGCTGCGTATTCAGATCCAAACGATCAAGAAAGGATCCCAGACTGCTCAAGATTATCTGCGCAGGATCAAATTCCAGTCTGATCAACTTGCAGCAGCAGGAGAACCTGTGACAGACAAAGATCTTGTCTTGTACACACTTGGTGGATTAGGCAGAGACAGCCACTGATCAGATTCAGCTGACCTCAGAGGGGACTGAGATGGTGGAGAATAGCCACCAAGGAGAGTGGCAGAAGACATCATATCCAAGGACCAAGAGAGCAGCAAATAAGATGAAATGTAAGTCACCAGTCAAAGCCATGAGGAAGAGCTCAAGGATTCAGGACACTGGGCTGACCATCCAGGAGAAGGCGACACAGAGGGTATCACAAAAGAATCTGGAAGGTAATCCCTCTTGCTCCAAAAAAGCTTTTGCTATCCTAAATGCTGTCCCTAATACATATTATTATGAGATTGCTTCCAAAAAGTAATATGAAACTAAAAGGATCCAATGAAGAACCGGGGAATAGCTTATATCCAGTCCTTCTCTATGACTTGCCGAATAGACTTATTCGCAGCCATACACCGTCTTATTTAAAAGAGTCCCCTGTCTCGTGAACGATCGAACTTGGTAAACTTTGAAATAATCGTTTAGATAGCATTAGCCGCTTTTCTTCCTTTTCTCTGCCAGTCTTTCAAGTTCTCACCCTCCCAGAAAAGAAGGGAAAGTCTTCTTACTAGCTAGCTTTTATATCTCGCGAATAGGGAGTTAAGGAGTGTAACTATAACCTATTTGTCACAAAGTTCAATACTCTCTAGAGGAGGTAAATCAATGGATACGGGTACGCCTGGTTGAAGCAGCCCCTACACTTCTATGGGTTGTTCCAGCCTCTGCTAGTGGGTGGTTTTTCATTTCTACAACAGGTGCTTGGTTCAAAAAAAGCTTATGAGTTGAGTTCGTCCTCAGCTACGGATTGGGGGCAGCATTCTCAGATTACTTGACTTGCTGCTAGCTTAGAGGAGAGAAAAAAAATCCCGCTTTCATTTACCTTTAAGTCTGAGAGAAGGCTTTTTCTTTCTATTAAAAGATCACAAATCAGAGGGGTGATCAGTCCTCTTTCAATCCTTCATCTTCTTATGAGTAGCCGCCACAGGGGGTCCTCAGTCTGAATCCTCCACTAGCATTGGACCAACAGTCAGTCTAGCTCTCGCTCTTATCCAATTTCCTTATCCTTTCAGGGCAAGGTCGGAGTAGTAGGAAAATACAATTTCTTTTGTTGCATGCGGACCCGCTTGTGAGACTGAAGAAATTGAAGCTAAATGACAATCTTAACCTACTTGCTTACAGGATCCTTAAGAAACTGTGGACTTTTGCACCTTTCTGTCTAGCTTGAGTTATCTTTTAGTTCTCTCCCCTCGGCAAAGTGGATAGGAAAGAGTCTTGCTTCCATTCCACTAGCCAAGAATAAGGAGAGTGACTTTCTCTTTTGAACCTCTTAATCTAACTTGAAAAAAAAGTGGTACAGCCCTCACAGATATAGGGACCGCCATGCTCGTCCACTTTCTTGATAAACGACTCGATGCATTTTCTCTTCCTTGCCGCCGAGACTGAGACATATCAAAAAGATCTATTACTAAAAGGAGATTGGGATCATCTTGTGGTTACCGGATGATGGGAATAACTAAGCATAAATTTGGAAATGAGCACGAAATGTCTATAAATGAATTTTCTCATTATTCATTATTTCCGGGTCTTTTTGTTGCATTCACTTACAACAAGAAACAACCACCAGCGTTTGGTGCAACACTTGCATTTTGGTGCATTCTTCTTCCTTTCCTTGGTCTTTCGTTCCGTCATATTCCAAATAACTTATCTAATTACAACGTATTAACCGCTAATGCACCTTTTTTTTATCAAATCTCAGGGACATGGTCTAATCATGAGGGTAGTATTTTATCATGGTGTTGGATCCCAAGTTTTTATGGATTCCTTTTTTGTTACCGGGGTTGACCCCAAAGCCATAATGTCTCAAAACGAAGAGGCTATAGAGAAACTTTTATTTTTTCCTTTGTCTCGAACTTCGTGAAGAACTCCATTCTATCTCTCCAACAAAAAAGTCGGGCTGCGCCCCAGTTGTACACTCCCTTCGTTCGGAGAACCCTTGTTGATTCTGAACTTCGTTTGCAAAGTAAGCGTCCTTTTAACGGGCCAGCCCTTTTTAATGCGCCGCTTGACCCTGTTTTCAAAATGAGCTTTGCTCTTCTGGGCGCTGGGCGCTCTCGTGGTTCGCGAGAAGGAAAAAGGACTAATCTTTTGTTACATCTGGCACGAGATGAAAAAGAGAGAGCTTCGTCTATCGATGAACAACAGATTGACGAAGCTCTTGGCATTGCTTTGTTTTTCTCTCCTTTCCTATCAGCGAGTTCCGATCCTTTTGTTCGAAATTTCTTCGTTCGTACCGAACCGCTTGCAGAATCAAATCCAGTTCCACAAGATCCTATATCAGATATACATCCTCCTTGCATTTATGCCGGAGATGTCGCCAGTGCTATGGGCTTTAGGTTATGTAGATCAAAAATGATGAATGGGATTGTGGCACTCCACTCGCCGCCAATGCGGAAGGATGCCGCCGAAAAGAATGGAACGCTGCTTCGCTCTGCTGGATGCGTCGGATCCCATATAAGAAGCTCGCTCTTTACCCGATCATTCAAACATTTTGTGGGCGGCGCGCCTGCTCTATTGTTGCGTAGCAATAGAAGCCTGCTCATGCTACTTCGGCGGCGCTTTTTCGCCTTCTCTTCACTCTGGACAGGAGCGCTAATGGACACGGGGAGGGAGCAGGCGAAGCATGTCGTTCGTAATGGAAAGAAAGACACCACTACTTCGCCTCTTTGTTGGACCGCCAGCGCGAACACGGTGGTCTCTGACCAGGACCAGGAACCAATTCGAATTTGGATCTTGACATGTCGGTTGTTTTTAACCGTAGGCATCTCGCCAGGAAGTTGGTGGGCTCATCATGAATTAGGTCGGGGTGGCTGGTGGTTCCGGGATCCCGTAGAAAATGCATCTTTTATGCCTCAGGTATTATCCACAGCTTGTATTCATTCAGTAATTCTACCCCTTCTTCATTCTTGGACCTCGCTTCTGAATATTTTGACTCTTCCATGCTGTGTCTTAGGAACCTTTTCAATACGGTCCGGATTGCTAGCTCCCGTTCATAGTTCCGCTACAGACGATACACGAGGAAGATTTAAGGCAAGAGGGAAAAGCAGGAATGAAGGTTGCTAGGTACCACTCCGTGGTAACATCTATCGATTCCGCTATCGGTAAAGTCTGGCAAGGGAAATATCTGGCTGAGGAATTAGAGGAACTTTGGTAGCACTCGGGGATGGAATCAATTAAAGAACTTAAGAAATTGCCCATACCGACAGCAGCTCCCGCTTTAGAAAAAACCCTATCTCATCAGGCAAGTATACCTGACCCTTTTTTAGCTAGTTTCAGGAAAGCGGTAAGTTAAGTAAGTCAAGCCCTTCTAAGCGAAGAATAGCGGAGAGAAATGGGCAATTGAAGCGTCTTTCTGTCTATCGACGGCAGAGTCTATTGATCCTCCACAATCCGGTAATGCTTTTTCTTAATTCAATGCGGAGCGATATCAATGTACTACCTTTCCTTTATCTCAATTCAAGTCAAGGCAGGCTATCTTTGTTATCAACAAACAAAGCTGTCTCTAGTGATTGATCCGTTTGCTCTCGCCCTTCGGCTTTGTGGTCACTCAAGGTCCTTGGATTTCGTGCTCAATCTAGTTGGAGAAAAAGTCCCTATGGATAGAATAAAAACCGTTTTTATCTGGGAAGAGCGCCTTTGGAAACCCACTGCTGAAGCCGAATAGGCAGTTAAAGCTGGAATGATGGGGGGCAATCCTGCAGTATGGCTTTAGTGCGTAGATTCTCAGGCAGGCTCATCGACTGGTGGAGGAGGGACACTTTACTTATTATCAGAATAGAAAAGAGATGTATGTATACTTTAGGAAGGGGGATCAAACTAGTTATGTTGATAATCATGAACTCCTATAGAAGCAGATGTTCGAGGTCTGGTCCAAAGATACCATGCTTGCTTAAGCCAATCCATAGATTCAAGCGAAAGAACACTTATTCACAGCAATATCTAGACCTGATGAAGATGACTGCTAGTCAAATACCTAAATCCTTTGGAATTCATTAGTAAACTCTTTTCAGAGTCATTAAAAACGAGAAACACCATGTAGGGCAGTGTCCACGCGAACTAGCCTCTTCCCTAGCAAGTCAGTGGGAGAACACCATCGATCAAGAGAAATGGAATCCGTTGTTAAGTGGGTACCGGACCCGGTAGAATTGGCATCACTTCCTTCACTCCACAGAGGACTCGGGATAAGATCGTTCCCAAGCAGAAGGAACAACTTTCGAACTAGGAGTCAGAACGAACTCATGAAGCTATCCTTCTTCTATTGCTACTTTCAGAGAGAGAATAGGTCGTACGAAAGGGGACCCACCTTGAGAAGGGTGTCCCATTGCGGAGTAGTTAAACGAGTATTTTGGTATACCACTTGTGCACCTAAACCTATGCTTAAGCTTACTAGAACTTCAACCTCAAGTTCATTAACATCAATGCGTCTCATCTTCTTGAACCTATTCTATGGATAAATGGGCACCATCTGTCTCCTAAGGGCAACTATCCATCCCTTTTTCTTTCAAGAATGCGGGTACCGTAGTAGCAAAGCAAGTGAAATATGCCAAAGGGAACCGCTCGGATATAGACGGCAAGGAAAAATGTCGGCTAAAGAACATAACTATTCTATTGTATTGATGGCCCCGAAAGAAAGTGGATCTGTGAGTGGAGGCCATCCATCCCTTTCTGATGAAACCTTTGTTGCCCTAGCTTGAATTGAAGGTTTGGCTAAGGATGGGGATCCGGTGTCTTCAACTATACCATCAGAGAAGAAGGCTTGCCAAGAATGGATGAAGGTATGATTCTAGGAAATCTAGATTTGAAAGAAGGAAGCACCCGAGGAGCAATCAAACGGACATTTCTACGAGTGAACTCGCTAAAGCTGAAGATCCACCATCCAATTTAGGCATTAGGCAGAACTCTCTCAATCCAGGAACTAGCTCCTATCTCGATGATTCCATTTCTCTTTTTCAGAGTTAGCTTCTTTCCTATGGTAAAGAGTACTCTTGTTTCCTAGTCGAGGGATAATCAAGTCATTTAGAAAGGGGATTTATCCGTTCCCCTAGCCATCGAGCAACTGCGAGAAACACCGCCCCCGTGCCCCCGTCGCTCGCCGAAGCAGCCGTGTGTGGCGTACCAATTTTTTATCTAGTGGATCTTGTCTGTTCTTTCGAAAGTGTTTCTACAAACGAGTGAGGTAAACCCATCTCGGTCGAATAATTCGTATCTTTAGACCATTCAGAGCCATTTGCATTAAGTGTTGGGATTTAGTTTGTTGTCATTACCCTCAACTTCATTGCCGTCCACCTCTTGCCGTGTTATTGGCTAGAGAAAGACAACCGATTGTACTACTACAGTGGTGAGTACCCCAGTTGCTCCGCGGGTGATTATGCCCTGAATTCTCAGGAGTGGTGGAACGGATTGCTCCTATCTAGGGTTTCCTAGCTTGCTTTCCTAGATGTAGCTTTATCTATCTTTCCGAGATGACCAACTGCTCTTTCTTGCCAATCTACTTTAGATTTATTAATACTTTCATTGCGGGACCTATCCCCGAACAACCATTGCTTTTCTTCCGCGGTTTCTTTAGTTTCTTCTTGATTTGATTGAAGTTTAGGGAATTGGATGGACTGGTGTCTTTGGATATTATCCGTCCTACTTATGATCTTCCAATTGAACACACTAGTATTTTATGGATTCTTTCTCCGGTAGTGCAGTCATCTCCAAAAGGGATGATACATATTTATCTGTCCTAGGATGCGCCGTTCGTGATAAGCTTATCCGCTTCCTTTCGCCGGTAGTGTGAATCTTCTCAAAAGCGCACAGCATAGTCCAGTCAGTGTAGCCAGGGCATCTTGAACGGATTCCTCAAGAGGAAGGTAGGGCCATATCTATCCAAGAAGAAAGACCTGGTAAACAATTATGCTACTTGACCAATGGATAAAGTATAGATCTCATGGCTGGCTACTATTCAACCCTGGCATTGGGGATCAGGAACAGGGTAAAGTACGGACTTTGGCTAAGGATGGGGATCCGGTTGTGCCGTGCCGGCCCCAGGAATCGGCGAACTACGCTACACAGTCAGATACCTAAGCGAACGGATAAGGGAAAGCCCGCTATATTATATATAGTAATCACCTGCCAAAAGGAAAGCCTGACCGATAATAATAATAGGTCTATGCGCCGAACAAGCAACGGCATATTAGAGATAGTAAGGAGTTGTATACACGGGGGTATGCATTCATGTCACGCTTTCTGTGTGATAAGAGGTTGCTAGCTAGCAAGTATAGAAACAGGAGATATGCGTAGTTAACAGAAGCAAGGGAATATGCGTGAGTTGATTTGAGAGTTTTTTTTAGTTGCCACCGAAAAAGCAATTTCATCTCAAGGGAAAATGCATTGCATTTTCAAGGGATTGCCAAGCTAGGCTAGGGATCGTCCGCGGGTATCAGGAATATCGTATTTATCTCTTCTAATCTAGATCCCACTTCCCTCCACTTCTTGCCTCATGCCCGTCCTGACTCCACATTAACGACTGTCCTTCCACCCAATTTCCCGCACCCTTGCATCACATCTCCAACCCCTGCCTCCACGCGATCTTCCACAATCGTACCCCCCACCTCTGAAGCTTGCCCCCGACAAACCTGTCTGCACCTGCGGGCCTGCGCTTACATCATTGGCGTCGCATGATTAAACATCAGCACGCGCACTTCCCTCTGTTTTCGATGCCGACAGGGGGCTGCTAGGGGGTGTAAAGTTTCGTTTCGGTCATGTCAGACGACATGCAGGGGGGCAATGGCTGCCCACGGAAGGCAATGGCTGCCAACGGAATCTATAATAATTCGATACTAAGTCAACTGTACCATCGGACTTGTAAGAACATGTAAAATGTACCACACGAGGTTGTACCAGCTGTGTGCAGTCCTCCGGCACGGGTTAAGTGTCCTGCATAGAACCTCCCCTCTCTCCCAAAGAAGAGATGTTCGCTTCATAGCCTTCTCTTCCGAGATAAACCCTACAAAGGATCCTAATCGTGCTAGCCTTTCATGGACTCTTCTTGGATTTCCTTTCAGCTGCGCCCAACACCTCTCTAGTTTCTCTACGAGATGGAGATGGCTCATTCTCTAGTTTTCCTACGAGATATAAGTAAGTTTCTGTCGTACTTTGAAGTTCAGGAAGGAGTTATTAATTAAGACGAAGAAGAACTAGGTGGGGATATGCCTTTCCCGTAACAATAGAAAGAATCCAAGCCAATATACACTACACTATCACTATAGAGTTTTCGCCTACCTATGAAAAGTGAGATGAGAGCTTTGTGCTAATAATTTATTATAAAGGTGTACCTATCGACCCCAGGTAATTAATGCCCTATCCTTCTACTTAAAAAACGTTACGTTAGACTTGACCAACTGTTAATACCAATCCGGCAGCAATAACTACTACTAATGCATATTCATATCCCACTAGTAGACTTAGCAGACTGTGACCTAGCCAGTCTATTTGTTGACAACAGACCAGTACTATCCATCAATGCCACAAAGACCATAGATGACCTCTATTTCATGGAAGAACTCCTTCTCATATGATGCAGGGCAATAAGACCAACTGCCCGCCCTACCTAGTGAGAAGAAAGCTTATAAATATAAGCATAAACGAATTCCTAGCCGAGCCCTATACTTACCTGCTTGTACGGTCAATGCCCTAGTAGACATCAACTTGTTCATAAACTCCAGCCTTATCTATGCTGCTTTACTCGACCCAGGTGACCTACTTTCTCAGATGAGAGATTCGGCGGAGTAGTAGGAAGTCCCTGTGGATAACTAGAAGACAAAACGAATATAGTAGACCAAGCAATGAATGACCTAGCCTAGGTAGTCCTATGTTTGACCAATGCTGCCTTGTATGTCTTGATCCAAGATATCTCAGCAAAAAAAGACATGGGATTATTGATCAATTCACCTTCCTCTTCATCTGAGTGTGCTTCCACTTTATCGTTTGTGGCATGTGCATTATGCAACAAGTAGATTCCTGATAAATGAACCTTCTCCACCCCTTTCCTATCCAACGCGGAGCGGCAGAACTACTCGTCTGCAAAGTGGGAAAGCCGAAGTGCTCCCTCCCTCCTACCTAGGTGTACCTCTTCATTGGAGCAAACCATCCAGCAACTTCTTACATTTAGAATTCCCTTCTAAGCTGGCTATAACCATCCTTATTGACCAGAAAGGAATTGAGAAAGGGGATGCTATAACCAGACCATAGACAGCGTTTCCACATTCACTTTTGAACTTAGGGAAACAGTGAAAGAAGCCCTCATACCCACTCCTCAAATGATGGATTTGGTGAAATGAAACATGTACACGTCGTTCTTCAAATCCTTAGAAATCATATTAGAGTCTTGCTGGATTCATTAACACAAACAAGTGCAAGCGTTGGTCAAGTGAGTCCTTCTACAAAACAAATTACCCAAATCTTACAGAAATAGCATTCCCCTACCCTGTGTTAAGCATATAGCTAGCGTTTCTGGTGAACTTCACTTCACACCTAAAAAATCCCGATTGGAAAGAGAGAAACTTGACACACTATAGTGACAGGCGAGGGCGAGCGAACCCCATTAGCTACAATTCTATATCTTCTTTTTTGACCCCTTTGATTTGCCTTATCACTACAGCCATGGATTGAGCGAAAGCCGCCCAAATGAAGATCAGATCACGAAATCATTCTACGATCGATCGAGTTATTCTCTATATCTTTATATAAAATAAGAAGACAGAGAGACTCGGCTTCAAGATGGAGATTGACCATCTGCACCTGCTCATTCAATTATTCTATTCCGAGAAATCCGGACTACAATCTTCAGACAGAGGGTCCCTTCGATAAACTACTTGTCTCATTGGGAATACCCTCTTATGGAGAGCTAGATTCCATAGTGGAGTTGACTTAGCTAAATTAGCAACTTATCGATCTGCTGTAGCTTTTCAAATCCACTCTAACCGAACTATGTTAATTATGGAATACCGCCTATCCTTAGAAAATAAGATTGTCCTTGTACTTGCTCTCTCATTCCTGGGAGTCCTTCAAGGGTATCAGATCTTGCTTGAAACAGGTTTTTCTTTCGCGCTTCCCCTAGCGCAGGCAGTAGTTTGATAGCGAGTTCACCTTCCTAGTAACGTTTGCTCATTTCATTCATTCTCATTCAAATATACTTCTAAGGCATGTGAAGTACCAGTTGTGGACAGATCCCTTGGCAGAGTATCAACTTTAGATTCTTCTTTCACCCTCCACGAGTTCGGTTCTTTTCTTTCTATATCAGAATACGACGTAGAGGCTGAGCCTGCTGATTGATCAGACTAGCCAACTTAGGAGCCATTCACTTCTATAGAAAAATAGGTGTACTGCGCGAAAGCTTCTCTTTATGAAAACCCCTCTGAGTCGTCTATAGCCGCCAAATCCCTTTTGATTCTGTTGTCAGAGGTGCCTTTCAATTTCATTGACCTTGGTACTGCATTTCATAGATACCTTCGCTATTACAGTAACGCAATTCTCCACTGAACCCATTGACCTAGGTACCGAGTCTGTTATGCGTACGTCTTTTCGGACTCTTTATTTGTTTGTGGACAACAAAAATGCAAACATGAGAAAAGGGGATCATTCCATTTTGAACACACCCATCTATCTCATCTGACCTCTCCGAATTCCCGAGTAATGAACCATGGGCTATAGATGGTTGGGACATATCATCATCCGGAGGGAGTGGTCTTAATACCGATGTCTTTCTTTAACCTTTGGGAGGTCGAACCACTGAACCTATTTCTTTGAAGTTGGGACCGATAGATAAGAAGGCAAGGCAGAAGAACCAATTGAATCGCGGAGAACAGGTAGCTCCGGCATGTGAACTTGTCGAACCATTCAACTATACTATATATCGATTGGCCACATCAACGCATTTCACCTCAGAACTTGTACTTGGGATAGAGCCAGCCTTGAGATCCGCCACATCTTCCTTCAAGTCAGAGAGTTGAGATAGAACAGCTTCGCCTTTGACCGGTTTGCTGCTTTCCTTTATACACAAGCCCCTATTATTAAGGTATGGAGGTTTTTTCTGGAATGACCAAAGAACAAGAGAAGTTCAATGAGGTGCAAACGCAAGAATTAAAGCAACGAGGACAAGTGCTAGGATAGGATCCCGAAGGATGGCATGCCTATTCAGCAACGTGCAGAAAGGATGGCTTCACGCAAGAATCTTGATGAACCAGGTATGTCTTCTACTAACAGATATGCTATTTGCAATTCCATTGATTCTGCTAGTCTAGTAAAATCTGCTGTAGATAGTGGTCTAGTGTTGGGCAGTACACAGGAGGAAATTGACAGGTCTATAAATTCTATTAAAGCAAGAGAACTTGCTCAAGCATTGCTTTATGAAGCTGCTCAGAAAAAGAAGTTAGCTGCTCATGAGAAGGAGCAGTCTTCCAGTGTCGAGTTAAGCTCTGATTCAGAGAATGAGGATATTACTCAGATTGTTGAAGAGTTAGATAATCACAGTACTTGTATACCAGTTGGTGACAAGAACACTACGAGCAGAGCTAAGAGGAGGCATAACAAAAAACAGATACCGCCATGAAGACACTAATCTTGAATGTGAGGGGCCTGGCCAGGTAGAAGGGGGCAACCTTCTGAAGTGATAGAGTGGGTGGACATAGTTTGTGTGCAAGAAACTAAGAGAGAACAGTTCTCAGATAAAGAGTTAATGGCAATTGGTGGCAGAAAGCTTTTCAAGTGGTTTTGCAAGCCAGCCAGTGGCAGTAAAGGTGGAATGCTTATTGGAGTCAATCTGGATGTCATGGATGCAGACCTCATTGGGGAGGGTCAATTTCTCCATGGTGTTTGAGTATAGAGGCTTTGTGATAATTGTGCTTGGGTGGATGTTTATGGTCCAACCAAATTTAAGAGCTATGTTTTTGTCAGAGCTCACTAACTTTGTGCAGAGTGTTGATCTACCTTTGCGGGACATGATCAGATTTGCTCATGAAACAATGGCAGAATACATATTAATAGGATGGAAGCTTTTAATGCTTTCATATCTGAAACTGAACTACAGGAACTGAGAAGGGTTGGTGGCCTGGACTAACAAACAAGACAGGCCAGTGAGAGAAGTTTTGGATAGAGTTCTGGTTTCTTCAACTTATGAGGATTTATTTCCTAAGTTTTACTATCCCTCTTGCAAGCTGGGTCAGATCATTGTCCTTTACTTCTAGAAAATGGGGAAGATAGGGGCTGCCACTAAGTTTCGTTTTGAACCATCCGCAAGAAGGGTTTAGAGATATGCTGTTACAGAAATGGCCTACAAGAACTGTTGCAAATGTTCCATTCCAGACTATTGGCAACAAGTGTCTCAGGGCTTCAGGAAGTTCTTGAGAGGGTGGAAGGCAAATGATGCTACTGACAATAGAAGAAGTAAATCCAATCCCTGCTTTAGCCTTGCTGCTTATTCACTGGCAATCCAACCATACCATTCTTGTCTATCAGGATCAGTCTTTCCCTCAAGTCACCTTAACATGCTTCTTTCTTTCCTTCACTATGCAGATACAAAACTAGGTTGCGGACGCATAAAGCCACTGATACTATTGGTCAGAAGTATGATTTGACAAAAACTACTACTTTAGCAGCTATGCGAAATGGCAGTTTCCTTCTTCTTGCTTGTTTGGCCGTCCGAAAGCAGATACAGATATCGGGGAGAAAGCAGCTCTCTGAGCGATGGATACCGATCGATCTCGGTTATTTTCATTGATCCTGGCCTATCTCCATAGCGCTCACCCAGAGGGAATTCACTCAGCTCTGGGCCGCATCCATCTGGTTGGCATGAGAAAGAAGGCAATTCCTTCCTTGGGTCAGATCTCCGTTCCGGGATGGAAGAAAGAAATGATGGTTTGGATGAGCAATTGGGAAACACACACGGGGTCATGGATGGCTACCTAATGTGAGATGCATGCATTTCGGATAGAATGTCACACTGGCTCTGGAGTGCCCGGGGGCGATAGATATATGGATATATAGAAGGAAGGGAACATCGTCTGCGAGCTCTCTCTCCTAATCCACTTTCTTATTGCAAAGGCTCCAACAGAGCAAAGTTGTACAAAAAGAAGTATGCATATGGTCGGTCCCCTTCGAAAGGCAATGGAAAGCAAGGGTCCCGCTAGCATTGAGGAAGGAAGCGGTGAGACCAGTTCAGCCATAACCTTGAATGAATTTATATAAGCCAGGATCTTGTACCGGGTACGGAGACTCTCTAGTGATGCTCCCCTACCCCCCTCTGCCTAGGGTAATAAGCTGGAGTGATAAGCTTAAGCTAATAGCACATAGAGAGCTAATACCATATCCCGCCCGGCTCCGCCTTTAGCTGACCCAGCCCGGACTTCCCCTTCAAGCGTTCAAGAATAAGCATGGGAGTCGAATAGAGATGGCACTTGGAAACTACCGTTGGTATTTCAGGTTTCACATTGTACAGAATGAAATCATCGATAGGGCTCGCCCCGAAGAGAGGATGCCGCGCTTAATAGAAAATTGTTTAGTTTAGGCATTTAGCTTAGCTTAAAATAGATATGTAACATGATGTACTTACACGTGCAACCACTCCGTCTTCTAGACCGGGGTCATAATTGAACCCACAACAAACCTCAGATGATGTGACTTCTCCACCCTCTAGGCAATTCAAAACTGGTCCCATTAGCTCGAATTTACTAATGTTAGAAAGGAAGACGAAGGTGCCAAAACAAAGCATTTGTTTCAAGCGCTGTCGTGTCCTTGAGCTTCAAAGTCTCCAAAATCTTGATCGAGAAGAGTAAGCATTGCCTGGTGAGGAAGAGCGGAAGCATAGGTTTTTGGATCCTAGCGAAGGAGTTTCAAGCACGGATTACGCTTCTAAAGAGCACTATTTGGCTTGGCCCCTTCCTGCCAAAGATTTGAGAATGAGCGAGCAGCGAGTGAAGTGCAATAGTCGTAAGTAAGGCTCGCCATGTTCCTAAAAGGAGTGACCATCTTTTCTTCCCTTCTACTGACACTGAGCGGAAGATTCATTGGTTTCATCCAAAGGCTTCTGTCTCGTCTTCCTCAAATTGTTGATCGAGGATCAAAGACATTGCTAAAGCAGACGCCTACCGAACGGGAGTTCTTGTACCTGCTAGAACGGCATCTGCTCGAACTTTTGTTTCTTAGAAAAGAAAATATGAACTCACAATGTGCAACAAAAATGTACCCACCGGTTGAGAAACCACCATAGTTGGATGATTGCTCGCGCTAGTAAGACAGCTTTGACTCTTCTTGATCGTGATCTGGTGATCGGTCACACCCTCTTTAGAGGTTCTAGGCCCTGCCTATTGAGTCATCTACCACAGAAACAGAGTCTCGTGATGATCCTGGTACAAAAGGTTCGTCAGGCCCGCATTCAGAGACTTCTGCCTCAGACTCATATCCATAAAGACATTCTCTCGCTTTCTAGATGTACCCTTCTTCACACCCACCACAGAGGTTAGATATTTCCCATTATCAACATTGTCCAGGCAGGACTCTATTTTTAGAATGCTCGGAGCCAACCAAACAGTTTGCTACGTCCCTCGAGAAAATCAAAACTTCATTGGAAATTCAGGACCAACTTAGGAAGGCACGGACTCATACTTTGTAAGGTCGAAGTCCACACATAAGAAAATAACTAGTGCCTAAGAATACCCCATTCTTCACCAAAGGGTGCGGTTAACTAACCCAATTCACCGGGATCAGATGCTATGTCAGACATTTAGCTAAGATGTTATGCTCTTTTGATTGAATTATAAGAGAACTCAATCCCTAATTGGGCATACCTTCGTTGACATCGAAACGCGCTCGCTTGAAGCCCCTACGGAGGCGGTTTGTAAGAGAAATAAGAGGTGAATTAGTGCTGTTAAGAACTTCCTAAGGGCTACCACCGGTGGCCACCTCAAATAATGGATCAATTGGAGCTTATTTGTTAAAGCCACCACCCTGGTATCACAGATCCAACTTGGTTCAACGAATATAAACAAGAATTTCAAGGGATAAATATTAATGGCCGCCGCATCACTCGTGTAATTTGCTAATCCAAATTCAACATTTAAGTGCATTTCAGTAGCTTGAAAACGAAGTCATTGCTACTGGCTTCACTATTTTAGAGATTACTCTGGGCAGAATCCACCGACTTCAATAGCCAATTGGACCACTGCCTCCTTCAACAGGAGCAATAAAAGTGCTTTCTACCGTCGCCTACTTACCTTAAAAAAACGACTAATGATCAACCGATCACAGAGGTCCTTTTCCAGCAACTTCAAATCAGAAAGCCCCGACTCCCATAAAGAATGCTTGCAGATCTTTCTTTTTATTACGATGACGATATGGACCTCATTACTGTCTCATTTTCTTATATTTATATAAGTTCTTTTTTTTGGATTCGACATAACAAGAACAGAATCACGCTCTGTAGGATTTGAACCTACGACATTGGGTTTTGGAGACACACGTTCTACCGAACTGAACTAAGAGCGCTTTCTGGGAGATAAAGCGGTAAAGAAAAGGATGATTTTTGTACCGCATGCATATAGAAAAATGAAACTCTGAATTTTGTCCAATTTGAATCGATCTCAATTGATCCCTCGTTACTGCCCATAGGAGAAGTAATAGGTAGGGATGACAGGATTTGAACCCCTGCCTTGTTTTCCACATCATAATTTATTCCTCCATCTATATACAACTTTCTTGTCATTTCTTCTTTTTGGTTTCATATAATAAATGATATACATCTGAAACCCAACCTAACGTATAAAGAATGAATATTTATCGGTAATGCTCAGGAAGAAAGAAGGGGTCATCTTTTTGATTTTTATTCCACCCTCATGTACCCTTCTTTGCATTTTTTCTAAAGCCTGTTCAACCTCATATCACCTAGAACAAGTCATGGACTTCTTCAATGAAAGAAAGTCTCATGGAAACGTTTTCAACGAAATAAGAACCATACAAAATAGATTTCTTGATCTTTTTATTTAGGAAAACGGATTTTTTCGCAGTTTTTTCTTTTATCCTAAAGATATGCAGAACGAGTGTATTATGAAATGTTCGTTGTCTAGCTTTGCATACATCGCTACTTAATCGTTTAGTGGTTATCGATGAAATTACTTCACCATAGAGAAAATATTATGGAAGTTTATATATATATTATTGGTTGCTTTTGTTTATGTCCAATTGGAAAAGTTGACCTTCTAAATTCATATGTTTAGCCTAAAGTACATAACTTGTGTTCCTCCCTAGTTCTTGCAAAGCCACCTAATCAAGCCTCACCTCATTTGTAGTTATAACATGTTCAGCTGAAAGCAAACTCAAAATAAAATGGGTTTACTATTAGTAACACATATACTTTTTTACCTTAGCTCTTTCTTTATTGTTCATTGAGCAGTTCAAATGCTTTGATTGCTTATCAGATAAGAGGTAAAAATATTCTTCATTCGTTTATTTTGTTAATTCAAAATTGCATTCAAATCCATTCTTTCTCATAACTTGAGAATATGTACAGCGCAGAACAGAAAAGAAGGCAGATTTGATGAGTTGTAGGGGCGGACCCACTTCCACTGGTTTCTTGCGGGAAGGTTCTATAAGGGAAGAAGAATCAGAGCTGTCCCTGGAAATGGAAACTTTGGACCCGGGAGACGGTTTGATGTCTCGTACATAGCCAGCCCAGGGCGCTGCCCATAAGGGTCACTGTATGTAGGTTTTCAGCTCTAAGGTCCCCACTCATCACAATCGTTGGCCCTCATCCCGCATTGGAGCATAGCGTTAGTATCTTTCGGTGTATCAACAACATAGGCACCTGATCTATTTGAACTTTAAACCACAAGGGAAGTTTTCACATAAGCTGCCGGATTCCCTTTCACTTAAAGCCATTCCAACAATCTATTCGTCGTAAGCCCTTCTAGCAGCAATCCAAACGTCCCTCCATCTGCATCTCCCTAACAGTCTCTGCACGTGGATCTCTTCTACTAGTGATTCAATTGGGGCCAATCCTGCCGCATCCACTTCCTTCTATCAATTAGTGGAATCCCCAAAAGCGGAAGAAGTTCTTTGCGCTAAATACCTTCTTTGCAAGCCGTGGTCCCACAACGGACCGAAATGGCCATCAGAAAGCAGATTCATTTTATGATAGAAAAAGAATCTGCTTTCTTCTGGCACATGTATTTCTGAAAGGACTCCATCTTTGGAAAAGCTCGTTTGCACCTTGCATCGAATTAAACCACTCCTTTCACCGCGGATAAAGACTTGGTGGGTGGGGATGAGACGCTAAGGTAGGGTTCGGTCTGGATGAAACTATCTTTAACACGAGCTTCTTCCTTGTGCGAAGTACCAACTTATTGGAATTCAGCATTGCATATTCACTACCGAGATCTCTTATAAGTTTTGGGACCAGAATGAATTCTTCCTACAGACGCCGTAAAGGGTGCAGTTTAGCAACCAAGCGTACAATGACCAAAACCAACAGCTCCATCATTTCTGAGAACTTCTCTCTCGCATAGAGGAGATCTTGGCACTACTTTATGTGTTCAATCCAGGGAGCTTCCCTCTTCTTCATATCTTGCTTGATATTGGTTTCATAATGAAAAGAGGAAGGAGTGTCGAAGCGATGTCGCTTCTCTGCTCTCAGCTCTTTGCTCGAGATGATGTGATCTGATCGATCAGTCTAGAATCCGTAACCAATTGGCTAAGTCGCTAAGTCATTGTGGACACTTGCCATCCTCTCATATCGAAAGACGAACAACGACTTCCAGGGTAAAACGGAGGGCTAAAACCTGAGCCTCTTTTTCCATCCCAGGGGGTAGCGATTTCAAGAGTACTTGGTTTAAAACTTCCAGTTTATTCAAGTAGTTTCACTCGATGAAAAATGCATGCAAAATGCATTCTATTGCTGATTCTCTGTCAGGCATTACACCTCTGTCCCAAGCTGTTCGTGTTAAGGTGGCCGATGGCGCTGAGTTAACTTCCTTGTTTCTTCTGCTTGATTTGATCTTTGCAAGTATCTGCTGATACCGCTCCATCACATCAGCCAAGGAGCCCCACATTCCAGAGTGCAATGAATGCAACTCAGAAGCCATTCTTATCTGTCTATGCCCCATATCTTGGATCCGGGTCTGCGTATGAATAGTATTCGTATCACAGCCGAGCAAGAGGATTGACTTACTCATTTCAAGCAGAAGTGGGGATTGAACCCAGTAGATACCTAGCAGCTAAAAGAGGTCCAAAGCATCGGATATGGCTCAAATAGTCCTTATAGAAATGATCTACGAACTATAACCTTTCGATAAGAAAGATTAGTTACACAAGATATATTATTCTTTCTCACTTCCTCTAGAAACCAAATGGAGAAGGAGTGGGAGTTGAAAGCAACAGAGATAAAGTACCAGCAGCTGCAGTCGTAGGTGGAAGCCTTTCTTTCTTCTTGCACGTATTGAGCTTGGCGCTCCTTGAGATCTCGGAATAGCTCCGAACCAGCGACCTTGAGCAGGTCTCCTCAAAACCACCGTAACTACCCGCTGCGAGCCATGGTCCTTGTATGCTAAGGCGGAGATTAATTAATTGCTGCCACAACAGGCGCCTATCTGTAGACAGATTGGATCGATAAATATAAAAAAAAAACTTGTCAAGCTTTGCAAGGTCCCCTTCTCAGAACAACAACAAGTCAGCACCAGGTCAAATTCTCCAATTACGGTAATATACCATAAACAATCATCCTTTAGGAGCTATATTATCCCTCTAGGGGAGCTAGTATAGTTGGCCATAAGGTCACACCCCTTCTTCATTCCATTTTCTATTTTAGAACTTCGGGTTTCAAAGACTTTTCCCACAATAGAGGCTTTGTTCTTTTTGAGCAGAAAGAATGAATCTAGTATCGACGGAATGGTATCTATCTTCTTAATATTCGTTTTCCAGGGGAATGAGCCAACCCACACAAGAGTGCCTACTAGCTTGTCACGAACGCAGAGGAAAAGAAGTAAGATACCCCCGCCCCCGAGCCGGGACCCCTTCTTCTTGTACCGCTAGTGGTCTTGGATGAAGAACCACAAGAGCAACCTGAGGTAGTCGAGGAGGAGCCACAAGAGCAAGATGGAGGTTAAAATGAGACAGGTGGTAATACTTCTTTGGAATTGCCGCTTGCACTACGCAGAGAGACTAGGACTAATGCTGGAAAGCCTCCGGTCCGATATGGCTATGAGCATGACATTGCAAATTGAGTTTCAGACTCTTATGTCTCACCCGCACACAAAGCATTCATTGCATCTCTACAATCAGTGTCTATTCCAAAGGATTGGAAGGCTGCAAAGCGGGATCCCCGGTGGAAAGAAAGACGCAATGAATGAGGAGCTTGGTGCACTTCAGAAGAACAAGACGTGGGATCTTCTTCCACTCCCAGCAGGAAAAAGAGCAGTTGGATGCAAATGGGTGTTCACCGTAAAACAGACTCCAGAGGGTAAGGTGGATAGATAGAAGGCAAGGCTAATTGCAAAAGGTTATAGGAAGATGGGAGATAGACTATGATGAGACCAAAGCACCAGTGGCGAAGATGGACACGGTGAGAACCTTAATCTCAAGCACAGTCAACTTACTTTGGGTGGCCTTTACATCAGCTAGATGTGAAGAATGCTTTTCTTCATGGTGGTTATTTACAAGAAGAGATCCATATGGACATTCCTCCAGGTTTTGGAACAAACAGACTGATGGGAAGGTGTGTAGGCTCAAGAAATCTTTCTATGGCTTGCAACAGTCGCCACGGGCGTGGACAGGTTTAGGAGAGTTGTTTGTGGTATGGGCTACTCTCAGTGTAATGGAGATCATACAGTACTGGCATAGACGAATCCATATCACCATTTTTGGCGGTGTATGTGGATGATATTGTGATTACTGGAGACGATGTTGAAGAAATCAAATGTTTGAAGGCAAGACTGGGAGAAGCCCTTGAGGTAAAGGATCTTAGACCTCTTCGATACTTCCTTCGGATTGAGATTGTTCGGTCGAAGAAGGGGGTAACATTAAGTATAGTGAACAGGTAGCTGATTGTTTTACTAAACGAGTAGGTCATTGTGAGGGTTTAGCATTTTGTAACAAGATAGGCATGTTAGATATCTTTAGCCGGGGGAGTGTTGAGTATTGGGCTGGGCTGTATAGTGTGTGTTAGGCCCCATGGCCCATGTACCTTGTATGTATAGCAGCACATAGGAGCAATGGAAGAGATTGATGATCACTCATCAAATAATACCCATGAAACGAATCTAGGCTCAGTGAGTGGTGAAGACCACTGACCCCAATAGGAATACGGAAGACCTAATTATTGAAGAGAATAGTACAATTAACAACTAAACCTAAAGGGATCCACTTGTCACAGAAGCAGTCTATAACTAATAGGAAGCGCCTATCTCTTACTTGATATCTGTTTGATCTTGCAGAGCCGAATTGTTTGAACTTGATCGACCTTAAACGCTAGTTCAATTCTAGGACGACATCATATAATATACGCGATGCTCAACCAATGATTTTGATTAGACACTTCTCCTTGTTGAATGAGAATGAAGGAAGAGTGCCGAACGACTAAAGCTAACAGCCAGCCTGGATACCTAAACTGAAGAGGATGTCCCACCATAGCAAGATATGATACAGACCAATTAACTGGTAAGCCAACCTTCCCCATTGCTTTTCTTTCAACTAACTAGAAAAAGAAGGGGGCTCTTACGCGACTAGGCCGAGGAAACCTCCACTACTGGCTGAACTGAAACACATCATCCCATCCATTCCATCAAGTAAGTACGGGTCCCCAGTGACATATTAAAGAATGCCAACCTTCTCCCAACCGGACTGTGAGAAGAAATGCCTAAATACTCAGTATGAGGAGAGCTCGGTAAGCAGGCAAAGAGCAGGGTTGGTAGGCTGAGCCTCTTCTGGGGCAGGAAATTGGTCTATACCCACAGTTGCTTTTGTTTTTTCGTATGGCACTCTTAGGGTGATTTTCGAAGTTGTTGTTTCTAACTGTAGCCAGTAAGAAAAGAAGTGTGTCTGCATCGATCGCATCAAGATTAATCTATGTTATTTTTCATACGCATTTCATTTCACTGGGCTGCGGTTGGCCTTAGCTTTAGTAGCAGGGTTGGCGCTTTCTTTTCAATGAGGGAATGGCTGGCGCTATCACCCATGGCACCTTCATCCTCAGCAAGAAGTGTAGTTGGCATTTCCGGTTTCCGAACAAATGGATACAAATTGACCTTGTGGATCCGATGATACCACGCCTAGGAGACTTTCAGAAGGGCTACTGGCAATTTACCAGATAAGAAAAGGTTCCTAAGACACAGCATGGAAGAGTCAAAATATTCAGAAGCGAGGTCCAAGAATGAAGAAGGGGTAGAATTACTGAATGAATATGAGCTGTGGCTAATACCCGAGGCATAAAAGACGCATTTTCTACGGGATCCCGAAACCACCAGCCACCCCGACCTAATTCATGATGAGCCCACCAACTTCTTGGCGAGATGCCTACGGTTAAAAACAACCGACATGTCAAGATCCAAATTCTAATAGGTTCCTGGTCCTGGTCAGAGACCACCGTGTTCGCGCCGGCGGTCCAACAAAGAGGCAAAGTAGTGGTGTCTTTCTTTCCATTACGAACGACACGCTTCGTCTGCTCCCTCCCCGTGTCCATTAGCGCTCCTGTCCAGAGCGAAGAGAAGGCGAAAAAGCGCCGCCGAAGCAGCATGAGCAGGCTTTTATTGCTACGTAACAATAGAGCAGGCGCGCTGCCCACAAAATGTTTGAATGATCGGGTAAAGAGCGAGCTTCTTATATGGGATCCGACGCATCCAGCAGAGCGAAGCAGCGTTCCATTCTTTTCGGCGGCATCCTTCCGCATTGGCGGCGAGTGGGGTGCCACAATCCCATTCATCATTTTTGATCTACATAACCCAAAGCCCATAGCACTGGCGACATCTCCGGCATAAATGCAAGGAGGATGTATAGCTGATATAGGATCTTGTGGAACTGGATTTGATTCTGCAAGCGGTTCGGTACGAACGAAATTTTTTCGAACAAAAGGATCGGAACTCGCTGATAGGAAAGGAGAGAAAAACAAAGCAATGCCAAGAGCTCCATCAATCTGCTGTTCATCGATAGACGAAGCTCTCTCTTTTTCATCTCGTGCCAGATGTAACAAAAGATTAGTCCTTTTTCCTTCTCGCGAACCACGGGAGCGCCCAGCGCCCAGAAGAGCAAAGCTCATTTTCAAAACAGGGTCAAGCGGCGCATTAAAAAGGGCTGGCCCATTAAAAGGACGCTTACTTTGCGAACGAAGTTCAGAATCAACAAGGGTTCTCCGAATGAAGGGAGTGTACAACTGGGACGCAACCTAACTTTTTTGTTGGAGTGATAAGATGGAGTTCTTCACGAAGTTCGAGACAAAGGAAAAAAAATCAAAGTTTCTCTATAGCCTCTTCATTTTGAGACATTATGGCTTTGGGGTCGACCCCAGTAACAAAAAAGGAATCCATAAAAACTTGGGATCCAACACCATGATAAAATACTACCCTCATGATTAGACCATGTCCCTGAGATTTGATAAAAAAAGGTGCATTAGCGGTTAATACGTTGTAATTAGATAAGTTATTTGGAATATGACGGAACGAAAGACCAAGGAAAGGAAGAAGAATGCACCAAAATGCAAGTGCTGCACCAAACGCTGGTGGTTGTTTCTTGTTGTAAGTGAATGCAACGAAAAGACCCGAAAATAACGAATAATGAGAAAATTCATTTATAGACATTTCGTGCTCATTTCCAAATTTATGCTTAGTTATTCCCATCATCCGGTAACCACAGGATGATTCCAATCTCCTTTTAGTAATAGATCTTTTTGATATGTCTCAATCTCAGCGGCAAGGAAGAGAAAATGCATCGAGTCGTTTATCAAGAAAGTGGACGAGCATGGCGGTCCCTATATCTCTGAGGGGTGTACCAATTTTTTTTCCAAGTCAGCTTAAGAGGTTCAAAAGAGAAAGTCACTCTCCTTATTCTTGGCTAGTGGAATGGAAGCAAGACTCTTTCCTATCCACTTTGCCGAGGGGAGAGAACTAAAAGATAACTCAAGCTAGACACAAAGGTGCAAAAGTCCATAGTTTCTTAAGGATCCTGTAAGCAAGTAGGTTAAGATTGTCATTTAGCTTCAATTTCTTCAGTCTCACAAGCGGGTCCGCATGCAAAAAAATAAATTGTATTTTCCTACTACTCCGACCTTGCCCTGAAAGGATAAGGAAATTGGATAAGAGCGAGAGCTAGACTGACTGTTGGTCCAATGCTAGTGGAGGATTCAGACTGAGGACCCCCTGTGGCGGCTACTCATAATAAGATGAAGGATTGTAAGAGGACTGATCACCCCTCTGATTTGTGATCTTTTAATAGAAAGAAAAAGCCTTCTCTCAGACTTAAAGGTAAATGAAAGCGGGATTTTTTTTCTCTCCTCTAAGCTAGCAGCAAGTCAAGTAATCTGAGAATGCTGCCCCCAATCCGTAGCTGAGGACGAACTCAACTCATAAGCTTTTTTTGAACCAAGCACCTGTTGTAGAAATGAAAAACCACCCACTAGCAGAGGCTGGAACAACCCATAGAAGTGTAGGGGCCCAAGATCGGGCGCTGGGGAGGCCTCGCCCCTGCTTACTGAATGGATCTGAGCAATTCTTCCTGTTGCCTTTGCTCCTATGGTGCAGAAAGACCTAAATCCGATCTCAGAATGATTCTTTTATATCTTAGGGGTGTACATTCTGAGATGGATAAAATTTCTTCTTACCCTTATTTTTATGTAAAGGATCTTGTAGGTCGGGTAGCTTCTGCTATCTTTTTTTCCATTTGGATTTTTTTGCTCCTAATGTTTTGGGGCATCCCGACAATTATATACCTGCTAATCCGATGCCCACCCCGCCTCATATTGTGCCGGAATGGTATTTCCTACCGATCCATGCCATTCTTCGCAGTATACCTGACAAAGCGGGAGGTGTAGCCGCAATAGCACCAGTTTTTATATCTCTCTTGGCTTTACCTTTTTTTAAAGAAATGTATGTGCGTAGTTCAAGTTTTTGACCGATTCACCAAGGAATATTTTGGTTGCTTTTGGAGGATTGCTTACTACTAGGTTGGATCGGATGTCAACCTGTGGAGGCACCATTTGTTACTATTGGACAAATTCCTTCTGTCTTTTTCTTCTTGTTCTTTGCCATAACGCCCATTTCGGGACGAGTTGGAAGAGGAATTCCAAAATATTACACGGATGAGACTCATCGCACTGGATCCTTTTCTCCTTTTGGCCATAGCCATATAATGAACAGGACTATTTCTCCTTTTGGCCATAGCCATAGAAGAAGCTTCTCCTCCGGAACGGGGGGACCGCCTGACAATTACAAAGAAACCTTTAAGGGGTGGCTTTTGTGCTCGGAATATAAAGATTTCCCTAGTTTAGAGTGCAAGATAGACTCACTTCTTTCATTCCTGGAACCTGAGGAGATCCTATTCATGGTGCACACGTTCCCCCGGGACTTTCCTCTGCTCGAGATTTTGGAACCGGGGGATATCCGCAATATAATTGCTCACTCGCACAAGCAGTGGAAGCCACCCAAAGCGGAGGGAGGGGAATCTCAGGATTCCTATGACCCTGCTTATATCTCTTTTTTAAGAGCTCGTTTAGGGTTTTTCCCAGGTTTGGCACCAAATCTGGATAAACTCCTTTCGGTTCTTAAACCTGAGGAAATTATATTTCTGGCTTTTCGCTTCCCGCGGGATGCGAACATGTTTAAATTGCCCCTAAAGAAGATCAAAGTTATGATTCAAGAAGCAATGGCTAAAGAGGAGGAAAACAGAGAAAAGCCTCCGGTGGAAGGTTGTGAAGACCGTCGTATGACTCCGGAGGAAAACAGAGAAAAGCCTCCGGTGGAAGGTTGTGAAGACCGTCGTATGACTCTGGAGGAAAGGACAAAATTGCTTGAAGCATTTTCTTTCCTATAGGATAAAAAACAATGAATTGGAACTATTGAGTGGTGTAGGTATCCATCTTAGCAAATAGAGATACCGAGGCCCACCAACCTACTACTTGTTGGTTTGCTGGGGAAAGAGGAGTGGGTATGAGGGCTTATTTCACTTTTTTAGGCTAGTTTACATCATTCCACATGATGATTTGCTAATTGTTTTATGATCCTTGACTAGCTATATAGACCCTAGGAACTTGCATGTGCTATTACTGCTGTATAAAGGAAAGGTGGCTCACGTTACCACTCTCCCCTATTCCTACAGGAAGGAAGAGTCCATCAAATGCAAGTCGCTACCAGTTTCCTATTTTGGATGAATACTATCGCACCATTTGACCTCGAAGTAACGAGTACTCAAGGAATCCTCTGGAATTCCAGTCATGATGATCAGGTACCCGGAGTACATCACCCTCATCAGGAAGAAAAGAGAGAGAAGTGGAGTAAAATGGATTCAAATGCCGCATTGCAAGTGAACAAAAGAAACCAGTGGAAATAGAAAGAGAATGAGCAAGTGTATCAATTCATGAGTTAAGGAATACTATTGGGAAGATTGGGTGACTAATATCCTGAGAAAATGATCTCTTGCTTCCCTTGAAACATGCTGAGAGGACCATTTTGATTAGTGAGAAGCTCAGTTCATGGGTCATGACGACAGATCATATCGTGTACCAGTGCACTGTTCTTTAGAGATAGGTTCTATCATGTATGCAATGCTGTGTACCAGAGATGTGTGCCTTGCTATTAGTTTAGCAGGGAGGTACCGAAGTAATCCTGGAGTGGATCACTGGACATCGGTTAAGAACATCCTAAAATACCTGAAAAGGACTAAGGATATGTTTCTCGTTTATGGAGGTGACAAAGAGCTCGTCGTAAATGGTTACATCGATGCAAGCTTTGCACGGATCTGGATGAGTCTAAGTAACAAACCGGATACGTGTTTTTATTGAATGGTGGAGCTGTCAGTTGGTGCAGTTCTAAGCAGCGCGTCGTGGCGGGATCTACGTGTGAAGCATAATACATAGCTGCTTCGGAAGCAGCAAATGAAGGAGTCTGGATGAAGGAGTTCATATCCGATCTAGGTGTAATACCTAGTGCATCGGGTCCAATGAAACTCTTTTGTGACAATACTGTTGGGGAAAGTAGTATTTCAAAAATTTCCTACGATCATGCAAGATCTATCTAGGAGAAGCATAGCAACGAGCAGGGAGAGTGTGTCCACATACCCTCGTAGACCGAAAGCAGAAGCGTTTAGTAACGCGGTTGATGTAGTCGAACGTCTTCGTGATCCAACCGATCCAAGTACCGAACGCACGGGACCTCCGCGATCTGCACACGTTCATCTCGGTGACGTCCCTCGAACTCTTGATCTAGTTGAGGACGAGGGAGAGTTCCGTCAGCACGACGGCGTGGTTACGGTGATGATGATGTTACCGGCGCAGGGCTTCGCCTAAGCACTACGACGATATGGCCGAGGTGTTAACTGTGGAGGGGGGCTCCGCACACGGCTAGGAACAATTGATGTGTCCATGGGGTGCCCCCTCCCCCGTATATAAAGGAGGGGAGGAGGGGGCCGGGCAGCCTCATGGTGCGCCCCAAGGGGGGATTCCTACTCCTACTAGGAGTAGGTTTCCCCCCTTTCCTAGTCCTACTAGGAGGGGGAAGGAAGGGGAAGAGGAGAAGAAGGAAAGGGCGCCAGCCCCCTCCCAATCCGGATTGGGCTTGGGGGGCATGTCCCCACCTCTTGGCCGCATCCTCTCTCTTCCACTAAAGCCCATGTAGGCCCATTTGGCCCCCAGGGGGTTCCGGTAACCCCCCGGTACTCCGGTATATGCCCGAACTCATCCGAAACCATTCCGGCGTCCAAACATAACCTTCCAATATATCAATCTTCATGTCTCGACCATTTTGAGACTCCTCGTCATGTCCGTGATCACATCCGGGACTCCGAACTACCTTCGGTACATCAAAACACATAAACTCAAAATACCGATTGTCATCGAACGTTAAGCGTGCGGACCCTACGGGTTCGAGAACTATGTAGACATGACCGAGACTCATCAATAACCAATAGCGGAACCTAGATGCTCATATTGGTTCCTACATATTCTACGAAGATTTTATCGGTCAAACCACATAACAACATGCGTTGTTTCCTTTGTCATCGGTATGTTACTTGCCCAAGATTCGATCGTCGGTATCATCATACCTAGTTCAATATCGTTACCGGCAAGTCTCTTTACTCGTTCTGTAATGCAACATCCCACAACTAACGCATTAGTCACATAGCGTGCAAGGCTTATAGTGATGTGCATTACCAAGAGGGCCCAAAGATACCTCTCCGACAATCGGAGTGACAAATCCTAATCTTGATCCATGCCAACTCAACAAACACCATCGGAGACACATGTAGAGCATCTTTATAATCACCCAGTTATGTTGTGACGTTTGATAGCACACTAAGTGTTCCTCCGGTGTTCGGGAGTTGCATAATCTCATAGTCATAGCAGCATGTATAAGTTATGGAGAAAGCAATAGCAATGAACTAAATGATCATAGTGCTAAGCTAACGGATGGGTCAAGTCAATCACATCATTCTCTAATGATGTGATCATGTTCATCAAATGACAACTCATGTCTACGGTTAGGAAGCTTGACCATCTTTGATTAACGAGCTAGTCAATGTAGAGGCATACTAGTGACACTCTGTTTGTCTATGTATGCACACATGTCACATGTATTATGTTTCCGGTTAATACAATTCTAGCATGAATAATAAACATTTATCATGATATAAGGAAATATAAATAACAACTTTATTATTGCCTCTAGGGCATATTTCCTTCAGTCTCCCACTTGCACTAGAGTCAATAATCTAGTTCACATCACCATGTGATTTAATACCAATAGCTCACATCACCATGTGATTAGTTCACATCGCCATGTGACTAATACCCGAAGGGTTTTACTAGAGTCAATAATCTAGTTCACATCGCTATATGATTAACACCCAAAGAGTGATCATGTTTTTCTTGTGGGAGAAGTTTAGTCTATGGGTCTGCAACATTCAGATCCGTATGTATTTTGCAAATTTCTATGTCTACAATACTCTGCACGGAGCTACTCTAGCTAATTGCTCCCACTTTCAATATGTATCTAGATCAAGACTTAGAGTTATCTAGGTCGGTGTCAAAAGCTTGCATCGACGAATCTCTTTACGACGAACTCTTTTATCACCTCCATAATCGAGAAATATTTCCTTAATCTTCTAAAGAAAATTTTGACTGCTATCCAGTGATCTACTCCTAGATCACTATTGAACTCCCTTGCCAAAATCATGCTAAGGTATACAATAGGTATGGTACACAGCATAGCATACTTTATAGAACCTATGACTGAGGCATAGGGAATGGCTTTTCATTCTCTTTCTATTTTCCGCCGTGGTCGGGTTTTCAGTATTTACTCAACTTCACACCTTGCAACACAAGCAAGAACTCCTTCTTTGACTGTTCCATTTTGAACTACTTCAAAAATTGTCAAGGTATGCACTTATTGAAAAAATTATCAAGTGTCTTGATCTATCTCTATAGATCTTGATGCCCAATATGTAAGCAGCTTCACCGAGGTCTTTCATTGAAAAATTCTTGTTCAAGTATCCTTTTATGCTATCCAGAAATTCAGTATCATTTTTGATCAACAATATGTCATCCACATATAATATCAGAAATGCTACACAGCTCCCACTCACTTTCTTGTAAATACATGCTTCTCCAAAAGTCTGTATAAAACTATATGCTTTGATCAACTCATCAAAGCATATATTCCAACTCTGAGATGCTTGCACTAGTCCATAGATGGATCGCTGGGACTAACCTATTAACCAGAGGCCCAGTGCCAGTTTTAGTTTTTTTGCCTACTTTAGAGTTTCGCAGAAAAGGAATACCAAATGGAATCCAAATGGAATGAAACCTTTGAGATGATCTTTCTTGGACCGAAAGCAAATAAGAAGACTTGGAGTTGAAGTCTGGAATGCCACGAGGCGGCCACGAGGCAGGAGGGTGCACCCAAGGGGTAGGCGCGCCCCCCACCCTCGTGGCCCCCTCGTAGCTCCACCGACGTACTTCTTCCGCCTATATATACTCTTATACCCTAGATCGACCACAAAGAGCCACAAAACCACTTTTCCACCACTGCAACCTTTTGTACCCATGAGATCCCATCTTGGGGCCCCTTCCGGTGATCTGCCGGAATCTTTTGCGGTCTGTTTGCCGAGATCCGATGAATTGTGGGTTTATGAACAAGATTATCTATGAATATTATTTGGTTCTTCTCTGAATTCTTATATGCATGATTTTATATCTTTGCAAGTCTCTTCAAATTATCGGTTTAGTTTGGCCTACTAGATTGATCTTTCTTGCAATGGGAGAAGTGCTTAGCTTTGGGTTCAATCTTATGTTGTCCGTTCCCAGTGACAGTAGGGGCAGCAAGACACGTATTGTATTGTTGTCATCGAGGATAAAAAGATGGGGTTTATATCATATTGCTTGATTTTATCCCTCTACATCATGTCATCTTGCGTAATGCATTGCTCTGTTCTTATGAACTTAATACTCTAGATGCATGCTGGATAGCGGTCGAAGTGTGGAGTATTAGTAGTAGATGCATAATCGTTTCGATCTACTTGACACGAACGTGATGCCTATATTCATGATCATTGCCTAGATATTCTCATAACTATGCGCTTTTCTATCAATTGCTCGGCAGTAATTTGTTCCCCCACCGTAATACATGCCATCTTGAGAGAAGCCACTAGTGAAACATATGGCTCCCGGGTCTCTTTCTTATTATATTGCATCTCTTTTATTTACATCACATCTCGTTTAATATTTTGAAATCTTTACTTTCCAATCTATACAACAAAAATACCAAAAATATTTACTTTACTATCTTTATCAGATGTCACTTTTGCGAGTGACCGTGAAGGGATTGAAAACCCCTTTAGCGCGTTGGTTGCAAGGTTCTTGATTGTTTGTGGAGGTACTAGGTGACTTGTGTTTTGTATCCTACTAGATTGATACCTTGGTTCTCAAAAACTGAAGGAAATACTTACGCTAATTTGTGGCATCACCCTTTCCTCTTCAAGGGAAAACCAGCGCATGCTCAAGAGGTAGCAAGAAGGATTTCTGGCGCCATTGCCCGGGAGATCTACGCCAAGTCAAGACATACCAAGTACCCATTATAAACTCTTCTCCCTCGCATTACATTATTTGCCATTCGCTTCTCGTTTTCCTCTCCCCCACTTCTAAAGTGATTTTCGAAAACCTTTGCCTTTTCTTCGCCCCTTTTCCATTCGTCTCTTTTTGCTTGCTTCTTGTGTGCTTGTGTGTTGGTTTGATTATTTGTCACGATGGCTCAAGATAATACCAAATTGTGTGACTTTTCCAATACCAAAAACAATGATTTTGTTAGCACTCCGATTGCTCCTACTACTGATGCTGAATCTTGTGAAATTACTACTGCTTTGTTGAATCTTGTTATGAAAAATCAATTTTCTGGCCTTCCTAGTGAAGATGCCGCTACCCATCTAAACAACTTTGTTGATTTGTGTGATATGCAAAAGAAGAAAGATGTGGATAATGATATTGTTAAATTGAAGCTATTTCTGTTTTCGCTTAGAGATCGTGCTAAAACTTGGTTCTCTTCTTTGCCTAAAACTAGTATTGATTCATGGAATCAGTGCAAAGATGCTTTTATCTCTAAGTATTTTCCTCCCACTAAGATCACCTCTCTTAGGAACGATATTATGAATTTTAAGCAACTTGATCATGATCATGTTGCACAAGCTTGGGAGAGGATGAAATTAATGATACATAATTGCCCTACACATGGTTTCAATTTGTGGATGATTATACAAATTTTTTATGCCGGATTGAATTTTGCTTCTAGAAATCTTTTAGATTCGAACGCGGGAGGCACTTTTATAGAAATAACTTTAGGAGAAGCTACTAAACTCCTAGACAATATTATGGTTAATATTCTCAATGGCACACTGAAAGATCCACTAGTAAAAAAATTCATGTGATTGAAGAGATTAATGTTTTGAGTGGAAAGATGGATGAACTTACAAAATTGTTTGCTAATAAAAGTGTTTATTCTGATCATAATGATATGCCTTTGTCCACTTTGATTGAGAATAATAATGTATCTATGGGTGTGAATTTTGTTGGTAGGAACAATTTTGGTAACAACGCGTATAGAGGAAATTTTAATTCTAGGCCGTTTCCTAGTAATTCCTCTAATAATTATGGTAATTCCTACAACAACTCTTATGGAAATTTTAATAAGATGCCCTCTGATTTTGAGATTAGTGTTAAAGAATTTATGAGTTCGCAAAAGAAGTTCAATGCTTTGGTTGAAGAAAAATTACTTGAGATTGATGAGTTGGCTAGGAACGTGGATAGAATTTCTCTTGATGTTGATTCTTTGAAACTTAGATCGATTCCACCTAAACATGATATCAATGAGTCTGTCAAAGCCATGAGAATTTACATCGATGAGTGCAAAGAAAGAACCGCTAGGATGTGTGCTAAAAAGATTGCTTTGTGAAAGTGTGTTCTTCTAGTTTTCATGATAATAATTGAGGGAGTCCTGGATTAGGGGGTCTCCGGGCAGCCGGACTATATCCTTTGGCCGGACTGTTGGACTATGAAGATACAAGATTGAAGACTTCGTCTCGTGTCCGGACGGGACTTTCCTTGGTGTGGAAGGCAAGCTTGGCAATACTGATATGTAGATCTCCTCCCTTGTAACCGACTCTGTGTAACCCTAGCCCCCTTCGGTGTCTATATAAACCGGAGGGTTTAGTCCGTAGGACAACACACAATCATACCATAGGCTAGCTTCTAGGGTTTAGCCTCTACGATCTCGTGGTAGATCAACTCTTGTAATACTCATATCATCAATATCAATCAAGTAGGACGTAGGGTATTACCTCCATCAAGAGGGCCCGAACCTGGGTAAACATCGTGTCCCCTGCCTCCTGTTACCATCCGCCTTAGACGCACAGTTCGGGACCCCCTACCCGAGATCCACCAGTTTTGACACCGACATTGGTGCTTTCATTGAGAGTTCCACTGTGCCGTCACCATAAGGCTCGATGGCCCCTTCGATCATCCGTAACGATGCGGACCAGGGTGAGGTTTTCCTCCCCGGACAGATCTTCGTATTCGGCGGCTTCGCACTACGGGCCAATTTGCTTGGCCATCTGGAGCAGATCGAGAGCTACACCCCTGGCCATCAGGTCAGGTTCGGAAAACTTAAAATACACTGCCGGCATCCGCGGAGACTTGATCTTCGATGGATTCGAGCCCATGTC
>NW_024116410.1:0-8034 GCF_003073215.2 Triticum urartu | reverse complement strand
CCGCCGCTGCTTGGATCCCGATCCCTGCACCCTCGCCTTGGCTCGATCCGGTCCCAGCCGGGCTTCCTGAGTCTGCTCGTTGACTCTAGGAGGCGCTGAAGCCTCCTCCCGAGCGCTACATCCCCGCACCCTCGTGCGTGGGGCTCTGCTCGACCGGATTCAGTTCGGGCCTCTCGATCCAGATTCAGTTCGGGCCTTGTCAAAAAAAAAACCGCCATGTCTTCTTCGGGATATGTGGATGTTCCTCGGTGCACGGTGATCTTCAATAGCACCAACTATGCTGAGTTTGTGGGCTTCATGCCCATCCACATGCGCGGTCTTCTCCTGTGGGGCGTTCTCTCTGGCGAGGTCCCCTGTCCGCCATGCCCTGTTGCTCCTGTGGCTCCTATCCCGCCGGTCCCGCCTGTTCTTGTTGCTGAAGCTTCTCAGGCTGATCGGGATGCAGCCAAGGCCCTTGATGATGCTGCAGTGGATGCTTATGACCAGCAGGTATCCGCTTACTCCGATGCTCTCTCTGTTTACCGGGATGATCTGTCTGCTTACACTCAATGGTGCAACGATGATGCTCGAGCGGCTGCTGTTCTCACTGCGAGTGTCTTACCTCAGTTTGTGTCTGAGTTCATGGGTCTCGGTACTGTTGCTGCGATGTGGGCCTATCTTTGTCAGCGATATCAGACTTCTGGTGATGCTCTCTACCTCTCTGTGGTGCGTCAGGAGCAGGGTGACTCTTCTATTGATGAGTTCTACTCACAGAGCCCTGCCATCTGGCGTCAGCTTGACTCTCTCCGGACCGTGGTTTGTGGTACTTGCCGCTGTTGTCAGACTGTGCGGTCAGACTTGGAGTTTCATCGTCTCCATGAGTTCCTATCTCGCCTTTGTCCAGAGTTTGAGCCTCGGCGCGCTCACCTGCTTGCTCGTGGTCGTGTTCCTATTTTGGAGGTGCTTGCCGAGCTTCGTGCTGAGGAGACACGCCTCCGGTCTGCTGGTTTGCTTGTGGTTCCCACTGTTCTTGCTGCCCGAGCTCCTGTGTTTTCTGCTCACCTCACCACTCAACCGCTTCTGCCCACACCCCCAGGGGATGGGTCATCCTCCTTCAGGAGAGGGCCGGTCGTGCTCGCACACTTTCTGTGGCTACTGCAACAGGCCAGGTCACCCAGAGTCAGATTGTCACAAGAAGCGGAGAGACCGGAAGCGCTCTTCATCTAGTGGGACTCGTGCGTCTTCCTCGACCTCGTCGCTCACTGACCAGGATATTATGCGACTCAAGCGCATGTTGGCCTCATCTGGTTCTTCCTTGACAGGTTTTGTTGCCGCTGTGACAGCCACCACCACTCCGCCCCCGCCAGAGCCTACTCAGTCAGGTACATCCTCGTGGGTTCTGGATTCTGGAGCTTCTTTTCATATGTCTTTTGATTCTTCTGCTTTATCTTCTCTTCGACCTCTTGATTTTCCTCTTAATGTTCTCACGGCCGATGGCACACCTCTTCCTGTTGCTAGTCGTGGCATCCTTTCCACTCCGTCCTTCTCGGTTCCTAGTGTTTCTCATGTTCCTCATCTTACCATGAATCTCTTTTCCACTGCCCAACTTACTGATTCTGGTTGTCGTGTCATTCTTGATGCCGACTCTTGTTCTATTCAGGATCGTCGCACTCAGGCTCTGGTTGGCGCTGGCCCTCGGCGCCGTGAGTCTGAGGGCCTTTGGGAGGTTGACTGGCTTCGTGTTCCTTCTGCTGCTACTACATACGCCAGTTCACATGCTCTTGCTGCCTCATCTTCTGCGTCCTTCCAGCAGTGGCATCATCGACTTGGTCACATCTGTGGCTCTCGCTTGTCCTCATTAGTACACCAAGGCGTCTTAGGGTCTGTCTCTGGTGATGTTCGTTGCATTGTGATGGTTGTAGGCTTGGCAAACAGACCCAGTTACCCTATCCTACCAGTGAGTCTGTATCCCAGCGTCCTTTTGACTTAGTTCATTCTGATGTATGGGGTCCTGCTCCTTTTGACTCGAAAGGGGGTCATCGCTACTATGTTCTGTTTATTGATGATTTCTCTCGCTACACTTGGCTTTATTGTATGAAATCTCGCAGCGAGGTTCTCCCCATATACAAGCGTTTTGCTGCCATGGTTCAAACTCAATTTTCCATGCATGTCCGTATCTTCCGTGATGACTCAGCTGGAGAGTATATCTCTCACATGTTGCGTGGTTTTCTTGCAAAGCAGGGTACTCTTGCCCAATTCTCTTGCCCTGGTGCCCATGCTCAGAATGGCGTTGCTGAACGCAAACATCGCCATTTGCTTGAGACAGCTCGGGCGATGATGATCGCCACCTCTCTTCCACCTCAATTTTGGGCTGTGGCCATTTTCGCATCCACACACCTCATCAACATTTAGCCATCGGCTGCCCTGAAGGGTGGTATTTCTATGGAGCGTCTCTCTGGTCGCTCTCCTGACTACTCCGCTCTTCGTATGTTTGGATGCGTCTGCTATGTTCTTCTTGCTCTGCGAGAACGAACCAAGTTGACGGCTCAGTCAGTTGAGTGTGTTTTCCTTGGCTACAGTGATGAGCACAAGGGCTATTGCTGTTGGGATCCTGTTGGTCGCCGACTGCGCATTTCGCGTGATGTGACTTTTGATGAGTCTCGTTCTTACTATCCGCGTCCCTCCTCCTCGAGCTTTTCTGTGGAAGATATTTCCTTCCTTCTCCTTCCAGACACGTCTCCCTCTGTGCCTCCTGTTCTACCCTCTCCCTCGATGAGTCTCCCTACACCACCGGTACCACCATCCTCTCCCTCCTCCTCCACTCCCTCGTCATCTCCCTCCCCACCTTCCTCTCCCGTCTTTCACCCTCACTCCCCCTTTCCTCACTACTACACTCGTCGTCCTCGTGCTATGGATGATCCTACTGATGTGTCCTCTACTTCCGGTGCACCATCTCCCACGCCTACGCCGGTCCATAACCTTCGTGTTAGGCCTTGTCCCCCTCCTGATCGCTATTCTCCTGACTGGTATGGTCTCTCTGCCATTGCAGAGCCCACCTCCTATCGGGCCGCCATGACTCAGCCTGAATGGCAGCTTGCGATGGCCGAGGAGCTTGCGGCGCTTGAGCGCAATGGCACGTGGGATCTGGTTTCTCCCCCTTCTGGTGTTCGTCCCTTCACTTGCAAGTGGGTCTATAAGATTAAGACTCGCTCCGATGGTTCTCTTAAGCGTTTCAAAGCTCGTCTCGTGGCCTGTGGTTTCCAGCAGGAGCAAGGACGCGATTATGATGAGACATTCGCTCATGTGGCTCACATGACCACGGTCCGCACTCTCCTTGCTGCGGCTTCTGTTCGCAATTGGTCCATCTCTCAACTTGATGTTCAGAACGCTTTTCTCAACGGCGAGCTGCGTGAGGAGGTTTATATGCAGCCACCACCGGGGTACTATGCTCATGATGGCATGGTCTGCCGACTTCACCGCTCCCTCTATGGTCTCAAACAGGCCCTCGCGCCTGGTTTGAGCGCTTCGCCTCTGTGGTGACTGCCGCTGGCTTCTTGCCCAGTGACCATGATCCCGCATTGTTTGTTCACACATCTCCTCGTGGTCGGACTCTTCTCCTTCTCTATGTTGATGACATGATCATCACTGGTGACGACTCTGACTATATTGCCTTTGTTAAGGCTCGTCTTCACGACCAGTTCCTCATGTCTGATCTTGGTCCACTTCGCTATTTTCTTGGGATTGAGATCTCCTCGACCTCTGATGGCTTCTACATCTCTCAAGAAAAATATATTCAGGATCTTCTTGCTTGCGCTGCTCTCGGTGACGAGCGCACTGTTGTGACTCCTATGGAGCTCAACATTCAGCTCCGTGCCTCTGATGGTGATCCTCTTCCTAATCCCACTCGCTATCGTCACCTCGTTGGCAGCCTTGTCTATCTTGCTGTTACACGTCCTGACATCTCCTATCCTGTTCACATCCTGAGTCAGTTTGTTGCAGCCCCCACCTCTGTCCACTATAGTCATCTCCTCCGCGTTCTATGATATCTTCGTGGCACGATCTCTCATCGCCTTTTCTTTCCCCGCTCCAGCTCTCTCGAGCTCCAGGCCTACTCTGATGCTACCTGGGCTAGTGATCCCTCAGATCGACGTTCGCTGTCTGCTTACTGTGTTTCTCTTGGTGGCTCTCTCATTGCCTGGAAGACAAAGAAATAGACTGCAGTTTCTCGCTCGAGCACCGAGGCTGAGTTGCGAGCAATGGCTATGTTGACGGCTGAGGTGATCTGGTTACGATGGTTGCTTGAGGATTTTGGTGTGGCTGCTACTACTTCGACTCCATTACTGTCTGACAGTACAGGTGCTATCAGTATAGCACGTGACCCGGTGAAGCATGAGCTCACCAAGCACATCGGTGTGGATGCCCACTTTGTGCGTGCTGCTATGCAGGATCAGACTCTTGCTCTTCACTATGTGCCCTCTGAGTTACAGCTGGCGGACTTCTTCACGAAGGCACAAACTCGAGCGCAGCATAGTTTTCTTCTCTCCAAACTCAGTGTTGTTGACCCACCATGAGTTTGAGGGGGGGTGTTAGATGTGTATAGTCACTTGTCTGTATATCCCCAGTGTATAAGGGGTTCTCTGCACTTTGACACACTTGTACATGTACTGGCCTCTGGCCTCAGTCAATGCAGTTGCTGATTATCTAACAAAAACTACCGGTTTCTTTAAAAATAACTATTGCACGCAAATTCTATCTCCAGTGTGCCCAACATTTCATAAGAAATAAAAACACAGAATAGATGTCAATAATATAAAGCAAACTAAAATAGCGTCAGTTCTTCACAAATATCTCAAAGTAGCAATGATAGCATCAAATGTGCAATTCTATGTCAGAAACAGCTAAAACTGTAGAAAGGCCCATTTGGCCCTCTAGATGAAACAAGTCAAGTTGTAGTCAAACAAACACTCATCTAGGAAAACCAATTCACAGAAAAAGACATGGGGAAACATAGACATCTGGTACTTGACTGAGATGAGCAGTTGAACTTTTGAAATAAAGATCAGTGATACCTGCCTTGACAGTAGGGACTGTTCAAACTCATAAATCACATCAGTTATTATCCAATTATCTGGATATGGTTTGCCACTTGGTGCAAAATAGTATCCTACCTGCTTGATGAAAAACCATGAGCGACGAGTAACAGTTTTTACAACTAAAGAAGAATCCACAACTATACCTCAGTCTTTGTATCAATGCCATATATGCAGAATACATTCTTTATTGGGGGTCTCTCCCAGGGCGTGAGAGGATTGAGAACTGGGTCACCCTGGTAGTACCTGAGATCAACAGGGACCAAAATACAAGGTCTTATATACTACTTTTCGTTATAAGCTAGACTCTATTTGGTGGTTGACTAGTTAGTATATCAAGCAACCTTCTTTGAAAATAAAATATCAAGCATGAACATCATTTTTTCTTGAAGAGACTGAATTACGATATAGTAGCACTGCACAACACAAGACTAAAACTTACTTCTCCAGCTGATGGATAAGGGCTTTGCTCTGTGGGTCATAATCCAGCATAGTTTTGAACAAAGTACCATCTGAAACTTCTCTGGCAGAAAATGATAATAGTGTTGGCTTTCCACACTCCATGTTGGATGTTATGTCCTCTGTTATGTCCATAATGGATGGATAAGCATCCGTACCTGAAAGGGAGAAACAGTAAAGACAAAAAGGAGTGCAACTGCTTAGTGGGGAAAAACATAAATATCTGCAATAACAGAAGTGACTTTATAAAGAACCTCGAACTGTAGGAACCTCGATAGTGACGAGGGTTGTGGGCCATCCAGAGTTGTCAGAACTATACTCCATCTCATCGCATTGTTGTCTGTTGATGTGGGCCTTTCCCTCAAAAAAATGCTTCCAGTATACATTATCAGCTTTGCAGTATTTTGAGAATGGCAAGAGCCATAAAGAAGCAGCAAATGAATTGAACATCAATCGGGCTGTCCCCTGAAACCAATATTAGAAGTTTAGATGGTAAAGGTAGGATTGGGAATCATGTAAACAATATGACATAATGCTATTGAATTTTTTGGCAAGCTATGCACAATAGTTCACAATGCTGACAAGTATAGATTCTGGACACAACTGGACTTCCTAATTATACAATTTAAAACACAATAAAATATATGCTTCACAAAATCACAGCACATACTATCAGGCCACCAGTGAATATCTAGGACCATATTTTGAAGCCTACAAATCAAAAGATAGACCAGAAGGACAAGGCAACATATATATTAAGTGCTTGAAAACATAATTCAAAAGCACTGTTTGACTTGACTGTGGTCTCCAAAGTTGAAGTTTGACCATTAATTTCTCTTACAATATATTGTTAATGACTTCAATATCATGGTCCCATGGAAGTGTTTTCAATACATATCTAATGTTAATATTGTTGTGTCACTAAGTCTGTTTTTGGAGTAATTGTTGGTAAGAGAAAATTTACATCTTACAACGCACATGCCTTTGTAAATCCAATGGATGAAGTAGAAACGCAAAACATATAACAGCAACCACCGGTAACTGAAAGAGGGCAAGTTATGGCAATAGAATAAAATACATAGAGAAAACTAACCTCAGTGATTGGAAGTCCAGACGTTGTCCCAGAGAGAGTGGCTCTGACTGATTCAGTAGATCCGAGAAGAGGGGCACCTGAAAGAAAGAGAAAACAGAAAGCGTGAAGAAAAGAAACAGTTATGGCAATGAATTAAGATTTCTGGTTAACATACCAACTGCAAAGTATGCATGTATATGTTTGTCGAGCCATTGGATATAGTGCTTTGGGGCAATTTCCAGTTTCAACCATTCCAAAAAGTACCGGAATACATTGTTTCCCATGGAATGAGCAAAAACCAAAGATGGCCCTCCTCGAAGTTTCAATGCAATTTCAAAAGTTAATCTGCACAAGAAAGGACTCATAAGCATCACACACCAAGCTCTCTCCACATATAACAGTGAGTACCCTTCTATTGTACAGAAATGCTCATAAATTGTTTCTTTTTGTCACTGTATCACAAATAACGTATGTGCTAACATAAAACTAATCATTCTGTAACAACTTAACTGGGACATGATTAAGTAAAAATTGGCATAAGAAAGCTTATCACTTAGGAATGGAAGCTTCTAAGGATAGCTAGCATTGCATTATTCTTGCCGGTTATTGCAAACAGCTATTCCCTATATTCATGAATTTATGACATTTTGGACATCGGCACGGTATCCAACATGCAGTCTTTAAAAGTTACTTCTTATATGGATACGTCAGTGAAGATAATTTAAATTCTATACTATGATCAATGAAATTTCTTCCATGATAAATCTAGTGCTACCATTTTCAGCTGACAATCTAAATAGCTGTTTTATATATCAACACAGTTTGTCAGCAAGTTTTAAAAACGTCATATATTTCTGAAATGAGGCAGCACGTCGGACGTCAGAAGTATGCTCAGCACTTATGGACATGATGCCAATTAAGTAAGCATCCTAAAATAGATAAATTAGAAGTGTTCTTGTCAATGTTTACCGGTGAGCTCAGATGTGCAAAGTGTCAACATCATTAACGGTATATATGACTATCAGTCTGTCAGCCATGTGTTTTAAAACAAAAACGAAATCCAGAAAATGAACTGAGAGTGAGAGAATTGATTGCTATATGACAACATGAGTTAAGTTTACTAACTTTAATTTATGAAAGTACAGATCCCTCTCCTCAAGCATCGATGGGGGTAGCCTCCAATCGTATGGAACAGCGATGATAGCATTAGCTTCAATACCAAAGTCTACACACCATTTGACCCATTCTTTCCATATTGAAGAAAGAGGACCTGAAACCTTGTCAATAATACCACATGAGTACATTTAAAAATCGAATATTGCTCTTTCTATCTTTTCCATGAACAAAGAATGGATGGTTTGATAATATACTAACAAACATGAAAATTATAAATGTGGGCAATACTTTCTTTCTTCTTTTTAGGAATAACATGGG
>NW_024116409.1:0-18975 GCF_003073215.2 Triticum urartu | reverse complement strand
CCGCGATAGCCATCGCGCAGGCGAGGCCGCCAGAGCGGAACCGCCATGGAGGCATTTCGAGGTGATTTTGGCTGCTCTAGACGCAGATTGGTCCAGTGGAGCAATAGGTGGAGCTCTAGGCGTTTCGGAAGGACGACGGGGAGTACGTGGGGCGATCTGGGCCGTTCCTTTTGAAGAGGACGGCTGGAAACTCCCTCTTCATTGGGTTGCTAGGTGCCTTTTTCTTCATCATATAATAACCTTAGGCCACCTTTCTTTTGAAAATTGAATCTTTTCATTTGCATCCTAATAAATTTAGGCCATATTTCATCTGAAAACATAATCTTTCATTAATTATTCACTTCAAATTTTTTTATTCTTCCATATGTATCTAGATGATACTTACTTTAAACAATCTAGATACGAGAATTTAGTATTTGACTCTTATAACTCTCGTGTCATCCAAAGTTAATACTCTCTCCGTTTGGGAATAACTAACGTGATTTTCGTTCAAATTTCCGAACGGAGGTAATGATAAAAAGGATGACACGACAGAATATATGAGATAACCTCTACGGGAACGAATTGTAATTTAGATTGACTCCTTTGACTCTTAGTTCAACTGTTAACCAACAACTATTTCTATTGGCATCTCTCCTCCTCTCCCCTCCACACTAGCAAATCATCGTATGTGGTAAGACTAAGAGTCGACCAATGTATCATTTTGTGTAGGTTGACTTTATAGTTATTGGGGGTGTAAAAGGGAGAAATTAAACAAAACCAACCTAAAAGAAGATCTACTATTGACAATGTATTGGTCGAATCAACAACATAATCGGACAACCTTTCGATACACATGAATCCCCAAAAGGCATGATTAGAGTGAGGGTGGGGCTTTGGCCAAACCAACCTAGGTGTAGCTTCCCCATATTTGCTTATGTATTCTAACACTCTCTCGATAAAAAAAAAGTGTCGCAATTTTTGAACTAAGGTTGATGAACCTTAGTTCAAAGTTGTGACTTTTTTCCAATCAGAGGGAGTAATTTCTTATCGAGATGCGTTCATCAATATTTAGCATGATTTAGCATGATGTGAGATTTTTTGGCCAACTTTCAGGTTTAAACCTAACTTCCTGATCAACAATGAGACACTCATTTTCTAGCATGAACGAGTGTCACATCTCGAATAAATTATATTTGATCGCTTCAAGTTTTAATAGAAAAATTGGAGGATAGGAATCCATTGTAATTTTCCTGCATGGGTTGTTTGATTTGTAAGATCTAATCAATATATGTCTATGATGATTCCTTCTGCACTAGATTTCATAGAAGAAAATTACCCACTCAAACTTCATCGAACGAGTCCCTTTTCCCGAGGTACAACCAACTTAGGGAGAAAAAACATGTAAAAATCAAATATGCACAACATTGCAATAGTGTTTTTTTATTCATGCGATTTGTAATCATGCAAATAAAAAAGGCCATAAGATGTTGGAATGGATGAATGGTTCCAAAAAAATTTAGTGCAGATGAATTCTATGGTTTGCAATCTTACGAAACAAATGTCCCTCGTGGTGAAAAATTGTAAGGATCATAGCTTTCAGAAAAATCCTTTGGAATCTTTTGAATAAAAAAGGGCACGAGATAGACACTATCTAGTGTCAGATTTCTCTTTTCTGCTTCTCGAGTTGTCTTGTACATTTAGATTTGAAATTTTGTGTGATGCAGATACATGATGTGTGTCCCCGCAAAAAAAAGGATACATGATATGTGTATTTACTAGTAGTGTTTTTTTTAATATTCAGAGTAATTATACGTGCACTGGATACTTGGCGGCAGCACTTAATCAAGGACACCTTTACTGCACCCGACACTGAGGCCATTCTAAACATCCCGCTACGCCATGGTGGTGGGGAAGATTTCTTCGCTTGAGCGTTCAATCGATCGGGCAACTATTCTGTGAAGACGGCGTACCGTGCTCTAGTGACTCAAAAAGAGTGATCTGCTCTAGAAGAGGGGCGGCTACCGGGACCTCAGAGAACAACGAACAGATGTGGAAATCCCTCTGGAAACTCAATGTGATGCCCAAAGTCAGAGTGTTTTGATGGAGAGTTCTCCGTGAAATTCTTCCTGATGAATACACTTTGAAGATGCATCATATTGCAGAAGTAAGCAGATGTAAGATCTGCCTTGCCATGGATGAAGATCTCCATCACGCATTAATTTCATGCTCAAATGCCAAACGTTTATGGAAGGAAGCTTTTGCGTGGTTTGATCTTCGGTTACCTCGGCTACATCCTAGCTCGTGGGCAAGGGACATATTGTTTGATCCCAGGTTTTCAGATTCAGACAGAACAAAAATTATAACCATTATGTGGTCCATATGGCACTCGCGCAATCGCTTCGAGCATGGGAAGGAAGAAAAAAAATCATGCAGTGGCTATCAGGATGACGAAAGAAGCTCTTGTTGTGCTAGAACTGCCAAGAAGTGTGGCGGCTGTACTACCGGGGCATGGTTGGAGGCCGTCGGATGTAAACATCGTCAAGATCAACACCGGATGGTGCCATCGGCTTTGCAGGTAACTACAGTGGCGCGAGAGGTGTAGCTCGTTCTAATGTGAAGTTTATGGGTGCTTGGTGTAAGCCCCACTTGGGCATTTCTGAACCACTGATAGCAGAAGCTCTTGCTATGCGGGATGGTGCGCTATTCGCGAAGCTACACGGACTCACGCATGTGATCATGGAGCTGAACAGTCTGGAGATGGTACGACTCTGGAATACTCGCCACAATTCACATTCGATTGTGGCTCCGCTGTTACTTGAAATTGGGGAGCTAGTTAGTGACCTTACTTTATTTGATGTTCAACATGTAAATCGGTCAGCAAATATTCTAGCACACCTATGTTTAAAGCGTGCTTGTGCACTAAGTGTGACTGATAGTTGACTGGATGATACTCCTAGCTTCCTAGTGACCAGCTTACTTGATGGCTGTCCTAGGAATGCTTTTGTTTGAATAAAGCTCTTTGAATTGCCTGCCAAAAAAAAAAACTTTTCCCAGTTTTTTTTAAGAAGGATACTTTTCCCAGCTAACAACGGTTTTTTCTCTAAAAAGGAAAAAACCTATCAGAAGCTACGGGCCGGCGGAAGAACCCCTCGAAGGCTCGAAATCCAACAAGTGCGACCCAATAACTTCGGCCCATGTAGATTAGTTTTTTCAGTCCTAACTCCCAAGATGCTTCTTCTTCCTCGGTTCCTCTTCCGGTCCCCCTTCCCGACCCCTAGAGCAAAGAGGCGCCGCGTGGCGCGGAGATGGCGGCGACGCTGAAGGGCATGTGGGGGCAAGTGATGGGCAAGGTTCGCCGGATCTTCCCCAAGAAACGCCCCAACCTCTCCTTCCCCCCCTTCTCGGTGCCGGTCGCCGTAGGAATGACGGGCGTTTCTTCTCTCTCTGATTGCAGAAGGGAGAGGCGATGCGGGAGCTGGAGGTCTCCATCCGGGCCAAGGTTCGCAAGGGGCGCGCCCCGCCCCAACTGTTGTTTTTTTCTTCGAGGTGATGGCCTATTGATCTTGTGGGTCTGGGTGTGCTGCTGCTGCTGCTGCTTCAGGGCAACGTGACCCAGATGGAGGACGCGCTGCTCCGGGCCTGCATGCTGTTCTCGAACCTGAGCTACACCGCGACCTCCGCGGTGGTCAGTCTCGTTGGAGCGTTCGCTTCTGGCCAAGGTGACTCTCTCTCTCGTGGATCTGTGATGCCATTTTCTTACAAATTGCTGCTTAATACTGTAGAATTGTGCTATGAATCCACTTAACAGAATGGTGCTTAAATTTGCCCGTGTTTTAAAAGGATGTGAATTGCGGTTATTAGAACCAAATCAGAGCACTGTCTGCTCCGAGTCCCTTCTTGATGTCTATGCAAGAGCCAATCCAGGGCGGTCCCTTCTTGATGTCCATGACAGTTCTCTCTTCGAAGAAATAATAGCCTCTTGGCCTCTTCCAACCTTTCAAAGGACCGCATATCCTCCGAGGAATGGTGTCTGTTCAAATGGGAAGATTATCCATTCTCCCTTTTTCATAACCAGTACACACTGTTTTTCTTATGTAATTATGTTATTATCATGTGTTCCCATTAAACAACTCTTGAAGGATGTTGATATTCCTTTTTACGTTTGCCTGCCACACCTTGACTCCTTCACATATAAGCCATTGCTGTTTAGTTTCTGGAATATTCATCTCTACTATGGGTTCTTGTATAAAATGAAGTTGCATAACTATCACCGTTGAGCTTCCTTGCAGAGGTTTACTGTTGGTACCACACATGCTTATATATTTTCTGTTTTGCAGTACATAAAATTGTTGGGGGTCAACCTATGCCTCGACTATTCAGGCTTGGTTTGTCTGCTGGTAAGACTATGAACCTGGTACTGGCCCTTGTATATTAATAGTGGCATGCAAATGCATATGCAAGCTTTATATTTCCAAGTTATTAAAGATGTCCTGTTCCAAGGCCAATACAACTTTCCAGCCAATTTAGCTGAGAACTAGTGTTACGTAATTGTTTTTTCATTCCTTTGAATTGTTAAAATTGAATTGATATCCAGTTAGCGCTCGCCTGGGAATTAGAAACAATTTTTAGGGCACGTTAACGATATGTACTAGTTATTGAACTTCTGCAAGGTTGCTTTCATTATTTATATTCCAAAATTCAATTGGAAGGGCACATGTTGGCTACTGTGGAACAATAGCCATGCTCAGTTTTCTTCATTTAAGTACACTATGTTTACTGTAAAACAACTTGGCGTAATTGAGGAAGCATGTAGTCTGTTAGATACTTGCAGCAGTAGATGGTCTTTCAAAATTTAGATTAAACTGAACCTGCTAGCTGCTAGCATATTTCTCCTGGCCTGGCAGAAAACAGGTCTAGGGAAATAAACCTTGGGCACGACCTTCAAAATTATTCGATGAATTGAGTCGTATTTGGTCTTGTGCTTGCATTAAACTTTTTTTTAGTGAGATGCTAATCTGATGGAGCAATATTCCAGGTGTTGGTTTGACTGCAGGGAAGATGATGTATTATGAATCATTGCATGCAACTAGCCTATACATATTGGGCCGTGAAGAGGAGCCCTTTGAGCGCTTGAAAATGGAGCTCGCTAATATGTGTGGTTTGCTAAATCATAATAGCTATTAGCTAAAAAAAATCTGTGTCAAGTGTACTAGCTAACTGCTCGTTTCACTTGCAGAATACTTACTAAGCATAGTGATGAAAAATTATCGGTTGAAGCTGTAAAAAAGCATTTCTTTGCCGAGAATCTCTACACTGATCAATACCAGGATAAATTACTTTTCCGGTGGCGCCAACGTTACTCGTATGTTGACAGCACCTATCTGGAAAGGATGAAGGAGATTGAAGCAAACAACTCAGTGGATAAGGACATAACAATGTCTGTCCAGACAACGGTAAAAAAATGCGACTTACAACTGATCTTGCGGGTTTTAAGAACTCAGAACATAAAGAGGCATCCTTGTTTTATGGAGGGAAATCTATGCATCCTTTTGCTTGCAAAAGTTTATGCCTTTTTTGCATCCATACTACCGAAGCAAATCAAAGCAACATCATTCTTCTCTTCATGTTTGTAGGGATCATTTGGGAACCTCATGGAGGACCCACTGGCCTGTATACTGGGTTCTCCAGACAGCGACATGGAGAATGATAAACCGCCTGAGCGCACAGCTACTATACTCAGGAAAAGAGACCTGCGAGCTCGGAGGAGAAGTCAGCGGCATCATCGTCGGCATGCGGCATTGTGAAGGTCCGATATTGTCACTTCCATACATGGAGCAGTGATACTTGATGTTCGAATATTTCCATTCCCTTCGACATTGTTGCAAACACACTTTTGATATTCTATAAAGAGCTCATGTGAGTCTGAGCTCCATTGCGCCACACACTACATGTGGCAAAGAGTGTCAGTACACATTTTTGTTCTCTTGTTTTCTCATTGCGCTAACTTGAGGCTGCTACTGTGTCGTGAATTATAGAATGCACTTTAGCGCCCAATCTGGCTAGCCCATTGTAGATCCAATCGCTAGAAATCATCCGAGGGTTAGGACTACTGTAGCCCCTGACTTGTAATCACCGGGTCAGAGATCTCGTTCTGTTTTCATCTTTTCTTTTTCTTTTTTGAGAATCTCGTTCTGTTTTCATCTGATCAGAAAAAAAGACTACTGTACCGTACATACTCTGTTGCTAAGCCTTTTCTTGCAACAGCAGGGCGAGTGTTGTCTAGACTGAGACTGGGCCTCTCCATCAGGCCATGCATTTGCAAAATACTAGGCCTAATTATGTTGACAAAAAATCATAGTTACTCCTGACACGAGCAGTTCACCGGTGTAAAGATATACTCCCTCCGTTCACTAATATAGATATTCTTTTATATTTCAATATGGACTAAATACGGACTGAAATGGGTAAACAAACACAGTAAAACGTGTCTATATACATCTGATTCAAAAAAAAATTGTGAATGGAGGGAGTATTTCATAAGGTACATACTACATAGCCACTCACTGTTCCCTGATGTGAAGGGATTACTATCCTTTGTGATGTCTTCAGGTAGCTCATTAATAATAGTTGGATAAAAGGACGTAGGTTTGGATCCCTGGGAAGTGAAAATGGTGATCAAGAAACCGTGTTCTCGGAATGGGTATTCAGCACTGCATGTGCAAGACTTGGCTTTTAGAAGAAGAAAATGCAAAATAGGGTGAGATGAGCATTATGCGGATTAGGATAGGAGAGATTAGCAATATTTCTCCATCTGTGTGCACCCCTACTATCTACTTCCTCCGTTCCTAAATATAAGTCTTTTTAGAGATTTCAATAAAAACTACTCCCTCCGTTCCTAAATATTTGTCTTTCTAGAGATTTTAACAAGTGACTACATACGGAGCAAAATGAGTGAATCTACACTGTAAAATATGTCTATATACATCCGTATGTGATAGCCATTTGAAATCACTAAAAAGACAAATATTTTGGAACGGAGGGAGTACATAGGGATTTATATAGACATATTTTAGAGTGTACATCCACTCATTTTGCTCCGTATGTAGTCACAATTGGAATCTCTAGAAAGACTTATATTTAGGGAAGGAGGGAGTATAATCAGCCAGTTGGGTTTTAGGGGTTCAGGGGTATGATATCTGATTTATAGTTTGGTGTACCATTTAAATTGACCAAGGTCATTCCACCCCCCTCTAGCTACTTCAGCTAGCTAGAAACAAATGATCATTCTGTATAGACGTGAGCGTCCTACGAAGAATAACACCAATGCAAATGATTATTCTGAATCTGAGTAAACTTCAAAAAACACCAATGATATTTCTGCAGCTCAATTGACAAAATTATATAGTTTATCGGACGAGTACTGCCATGCAGGCTAACTTATAATCATCCATGAAAAACAACACATTTCGCAGTTTTATGCACTTTTATTCCCCCATCATCAAGCATATGGTAGATCAGACACACGCCTCAGTACTCTGCCCCCAGAAGTGCAAGCATCATATCTTCATAGTCTCTGCTTGTTTCCTTGGAAACAGCCTTCTCCAGCGGGACGCTGTTCCTCTTCTGGTACGCCTCCTTTATCACCTTCAGGTCCACCTCAGCGCGAGTGGTTATGACCCTCGTAAGGGTGTCCTCGTCTGTGCCGACGCCTCCAAGGGCCAACCGGACGACCTTCTCAAAGTATCTGTCAGGGCAGGTGAAACACCTTATGATCGCCCTCAGGGTTGAGAGGTACTCGTTCTTGGGGTCTTCCTTGAGGTCCTGTTAGTCATCAGCAGAATATATCAGTACGAACAGCCAAACAATGTCTCCTGAAACTGTCAAGTGGGAAGAACTACTCTTTTATCGACGTATAATCATTTGAATTCCGATAATATGTGCAGTACAAGTTTCTAACAGCGACAATGTTAAGTGAACGCAATAAATCATGTGAAGCAGTTTTCTGTTACCAGTGCCGAACCAAATTCATCATTCTTTAATTTTTTTTACAAATTCATCATTAGTATATGAAATAGTTCCACTCAAAGCGCAACATAGATCGGTGTTCTCGTTGTAAGATGTGTTTTTGTCTTCATGGTTTGAATGGAGAAGAGGCAACTATGAGTAAGCAAGGAGGTGATTAGTTGTAATTTTACCTTGGTGATGGGGTGACTGAACTGATCATTGTAGCTGTTGAATGTTGCGAGTAGCTGAGCCTTGCTCCTTGTAGTGAGAATCCTGACGACCTCATCATCGCTGTAGGCCTTCTCGTTGATCTTTCCGTTGAGTAATTTGGCTTCAGAGTGTGCCAACGATGTGTTCACCTCCGGGCCATCGTAGCGGTATGCGCTTACAAGAGGCACCAAAAGCTGAGATGAAGAAATATTATGGAATTGCCTTAAATAGGGACTGCCGGTGTTCATTAGCAGCAATTAAGGAGTATTTCAGAATTGTAATCGTCTTATTAGATCTGGATAAGTATCACGTCGGGTAAACAGGAGATAGTACATCATGGTAGCTTAACTGAAGAATAACAGAGTGAAAAGCGCACCGCAGTGCCGTGCTAATCATGGCACCAAAAGGGTGGGATGAAATAACAGGAAAGAAAATCAGTTCGTGAATAGGTAACGAAGCATATAACATGATCAAGTTACGTGGCATGATTATTATAATCGAAGATCCACATATTAACGGACTGGGAGCTGTGAAGGATATCGTTGGCATTTCGCCGTTCTGTCATGATGTCTGGAGATTTTGTAGATTTGGGCAGAGATGCGCATTTGGACGGATTGAGATCCGCGTTTTGTCGAGCGCGGACGATGGAAGGAAGAGAGGGAGAGGTGCGTGTCAGCGTGTGACCGACCGACCTTGCGGAAGTCGCCGGTGACGTGCGCGGCGACGTCCTCCTCGAGCGAGCGCTTGAAGCGGTCGTGGTAGGCCTGCCTAGCGGCGAAGAGCTGCGCGGGGGTGCGCGCGCAGGCGATCTCGACGAGCGCGCGGCCCCCCGGCTGCCACTTCTTGGCCTCCTCGTTGGCCAGCTCCGCGTCCCGCTCCGCCGGGTCCAGCGTCCACTGGATCACCGCCCTCTGCAGGAGAACACGACCGTCGTCAGCCGGATCAGGCGAGAAAGAGACCCAGTAGGAGTATAAGATGTTATAAGATGTTTCCCTCGAACTTGCCGTGGATCTCGTCGCCGATGGCGCGGAGCAGCTCCTCGCCGTAGGCCTCGGCGTAGGCGCGGCGGATGGCGCGGCGCTGCGCGGCGTCGCGGTGCGCCAGGATGGAGACGATGAGGCGCTCGTTGGTGCCCCACCCCGCGAACGCCTTGCGCAGCTGCTCGCAGTCCTCGGCGACGGCCGGGACGGCGGCGGGGACGGAGAGCGTCGCCATTTCGTCCGGTCCGGTTCGTGTGTCTGCCCGTGTGCGTCCCGGCGCGATTCGGGGAGCTGGATGTGCTGGTGCGCGCGGGGAGCAGGCGCCGTGAGTCGCGGTGCGGAGGGCTTTTTATGCACGCACGCGTGGAGGAGAGGAGGAGGCTCGGGGAAGGCGAGCGGCAGGGCCAGATCAGAAGGTGACCGCGATGCCGCGCCCGTCCGGGCAGCGCCACATGGCCCGGCGGGCCGACAGTCTCCGATCCCAATACAGCAGTGCAGTGGAGGGGTTGGGCTGGGGCCCCGCGGGCCGGGCGATCACCTGCCCCTGTCAATCTTCTTGTCTGATTCGGTGCGTGTCCGTGCCACGATGGTAGCCACTAGCCACGTCGTGCTTTGGAAGAAAAAAGGAGGAAAAAAGCGACGTCGTGCTGCTGGATTATAGGAGCGGTGTCTGGCCGGCCGGCACGGACACCTGGACTTGGTTAATCAACCAGGATTAGTTTGTGATACTTCCTCCGTTCGAAAAAGCTTATTTTTTAAATAGATGTATCTAGCACTAATTTGATATTAGATACATTTATTTAAAAAACAAGTTTGGGACAAGTTTTTTTGGACGAAGAGAGTACTAGTTAACTACTCTCTCCGTTTGGAATTACTTGTCTTGAATATGGATGTATCTAGAACTAAAATACATCTAGATACATTCATTTTTGCAACAAGTAATTCCGAACGGAAGAAATGCGGGGATGTGCTCGCCACTATGGCGCGATATCAGTGGCTTTCCTTTGTTTTCAGATTAGACAGAGTGGCTTTTCTTTACAGCTATATAATCAGCTAAAGCTATCCCGGACGGCATGTTTTCCTGTCCTTCTTTAATACTGTCCTTCTTTAATAGACAGATAGACAGAAGAAGAGTGGGGTACCGGACGCCGACGACATTCCTTTTTTCTAGGGGAAACGCTAAGTTTTACTATTGATCATAGTTCACATGTCATGGTATATAAAGAGGATCATGGGGATGGAGCGACCAAACATGTCTCCCTTGAGCAAGAGAATTGGAAAACCTAGCTAGCTTATCTGCATCCATATTTGATGCACGACATTCAAATTTATAACTGCTCCTTTCATTTCTAAATATAAGTCTTTTTACAGATTTCAGTAAAAACTATATACAGATGCATATTGACATATTTTAGAGTGCGCATTCACCCATTTTACTTTGTATGTAGTCCACATTTGAATCTCTAAAAAGACTTATATTTGAGAATGGAGTACAATTGAACAAACTTGCACGATGTTTGATCAAGTTGATGATGCGCCGACGACATCCCTCTTCCTTCTCGTGGCTAGCACTATCCACACTCAACAGTTGACTGGTCTAAATTTCGTCCATGGCTCGAATAGGCCTGTCAAGGGAAGGCCCAATGCATCAAAACTTGTTGTCTACCTCAATACTGGCAAAAATTTAGGCCTAGTTACAGAAAATGGGACTGGGCTCCCCACTCCCCTCCCCTCCGAAACGCCTACTCCATAACGAACAATGGCCACGATCCAGGTCGTGCACAGATCAACGGCGAATCGTAATTGATGCATCGTAGGTGTCAACTAGTGGAGGTAACACCCGCAGGCGAGTGAGTTGGGTGCCTACTACCTGATGTTTCTTTTTTATTAGCTTCTGGTTTTTTGCTTTCAATTTTTCTTTCTGGTTTTCCTTTAATGTATGTGACCCTTTTTAACATACTGTGATTTTTTTGAGGAAAACCCAAATGGGTTACACAGCCGGACTACATTCGTTTGACAAAATATCCTGCAGCTCACTCGGAGCATAGCCAAAGAAAATAAAATCGTCATGGGTCCTCACGCGTGCTGCAAGACAGTGTCCTGCTTTGTTTGCAGTCCTACTAATCCATCCAATTTCTACGCCTCTGAATCCAGCCAGGACTGATCGGATTTCAGCAATGATTGGGAAAAGGCTTGATCTATTCGTGGACCTTGGGGATAGCGCAGGGACCAGTGACGAGCAGTCCACCTCTACCTGGATCGGACCCCTGTAGATCTTAGCTAGTTCCTGAAGGCCATGCAGTAGCGAAACCCCCTCTGCCTCTTCCACCGACGAGCAATTATCTAGCTTGCATCCCATTGAGAAGTGGATCAAACCCTGGGCATTTCTAGCAATGGCTCCACATGCACTTGCTCCAGAGGCGGCCTCAAATGCCGCATCGGTGTTTAATTTAGTAACACCCTCCGACAGTGGCAACCAGCTTGTCGACACAGGCATTGGCAACTGAATCCCTTGGTCCCCAAACAAAGTTTGGCATCCAAATGCGCTCCCAGGTTTTAGTTTATCTTGGGATGCATTAATCTCCTGCTCATACTGAACTAGAAAAGCGGCCGATCTCGATATATGCTCTTTGCCACTTCCGTGGACTATGTTGTCGCGCAGGTACCATGCCCGCCACAGCAGGAGAAGAACTCTGTTCCGTGTCACTCCATCACATGAATTTAACAGGCTTTGGAGCCAGTCTGTCCTAGTGTAGCGGAAAAACTCCTCTCTTGGCAGAGCCCATTTGGCTCTCATTTCCTGCCGAAGTGCTCTGCTCTTGGTGCATTCCACCACTGCGTGATATTCGTTCTCCTCTGTGTTACCACAAATGTTACAGGTATTATCAATGGCAAGAGTACGTTTGCATTTGTTCATCTTGGTTGCTAATGTATTAGTCGCTACCCTCCAGGCGAATATTTTAATCTTCTCCGGTATACCTGCTTTCCATATGAGGTCCCAACTGATGCGATCATCTATCTCAGCTGTTGAGCTTGAACTTTGAGGTCCGATTCCCTTGAGCTTTGTCGCTAGCTTGTAAGCACTCCTGACCGTAAACACACATGACTTCTCATAGTGCCATGCAATGCAATCAGCCACCTCCCCTTCTGGTATTCTGATCTTGAGGATTTCAGAGGCATCAAAATGGTTAAATATACGCTGGATAAGCTCCTGGTCCCACTGTTTTGATATCGGATCTATGAGTTGGTTCACCCACCGGATTCGAGATCTGCATGTAAAGTTGGCCGCTCTGAGGCCCTCTCTTCTCGGAATCCATTGGTCCCTCTGTACTTGGATACTCCTCCCATCTCCTACCCGCCATATCAGCCCTTTCTTAAGCAGCTCAAGGCCAAATTCGATGCCTCTCCAAGACTGTGATGCATCAGCGGCAAACACCGTATCCATCAGCTCTCCGTTTAGATAATATTTCGATTTCAGAACCCTAGCACACAAACTATCAGGGTTTTGGATCAGTCTCCATCCTTGCCTGGCTAGCAGTGCTTGGTTAAACAAGTGCATATCCCTAAACCCAATGCCTCCTCCTCTCTTTGGTTTCGTCATTTTGTCCCACGACATCCAATGAACTTTGCGCTGGCCCTCCTCTTCTCCCCACCAGAATTCTCTTATTAATCTTTCATATTTCTCACAGAAACCAACTGACATTTTAAACACGCCCATGGTGAAGGTCGGTAATGCTTGCACTATTGATTTGACGTATACTTCTTTCGCAGCAAAGGACATATGTCTGCCATTCCGATTGCTGCACCTCTTCATGAACCTTTCCATGATGGGTTGAAAGTTCTCATCCTTCATTCTCCCCTCCGGCGTTGGTAGCCCCAGGTATTTTCTTTCGAACGTAGAGGTTTCCACCAACAAAATGTTCTTGACCTCAATCTGAATGTTACTTGGGCACCTCTAAGAGAACGGTACTGAGCATTTGCTTATGCTTAGGAGTTGCCCTGTACCACTTTGAAATCTGTCCAGAGCACTCTGGATCACCTTTGCTTGCTCTACGGATGCATGAAAGAACAACATACTATCATCCGCGAAGAGCGGGTTTGAGATGCCTGGGCTCCCCCGTGCGACCTTGATTGGCATGATGGATCCTTCTTCTGTTTCTTTTCGCATTATGCGTGTCAAGACTTCCGCTACAAACAGGAATAGATATGGGCTCAATGGGCCCCCCTGCCTTAAGCCTCTCGTCGGTTTAAAACGCTCCAATAGCTCTCCGTTAAACTTCACTGTGTATCTGACCAATCGGACGCATACCATGATCCAGGTTATCCACTTCTTACTGATCCCGTACTTAACCAACACCCCCTCTAGGAAGTTCCAATCTACTCGGTCATAAGCTTTGGCGAGGTCGAGCTTGTAGGCACAATGTGTGTTTTGTGGGACCTTACTGTGGCTGATCTTATGGAAGCACTCGAAGGCTATCAAAGCATTATCCATAATCATTCTCCCTGGGATGAAGGCGCTTTGAGTCTCCGAGATAAGCTCATCCAATAGTGGTCTCAAACGGTTGACCAGACACTTTGAGATCACCTTATAAATTACGTTGCACAGACTGATCGGCCGAAAATCCTTTAGATTTTTGGGATCGTTGCCTTTGGGAATTAACACTATGACTGTGTCGTTCAGTCCCTCCGGCATTGTGCCTTCTACAAAGAATCTTTTTACCGCAAGCACCACCTCATTTTTTAGCACCCCCAGTTCCTTTGGTAAAACCTAGCATGAAAACCGTCTGGTCCAGGGGCTTTTAGGGGGCCTATTTGGAACAAGGCGTCACTGATCTCTTTCTCCGTGTATTCCTTCTCCAGTTCCTCATTCATCCCCTGACTCACAATCTCACTGAACAGACCCAAGACTTCCTACGGTTTTACATTCTTGTCTTCAGCGTAGAGCACCTTGAAAAAATTTGTCGCCATTTTATGAAGATCCGTTTTTTGCTCTATCCATTCCCCTTTCTCATTCATCAATTTTGTGATGCTATTATGTTTCCTTCTCCACATCGCCTAACGGTGAAACCATTTCGTGTTCCTGTCTCCTTCCCGTAAATATGTAGCCCTTGACCGTTGTCTCCATAGTATCTCTTCCCTTAGTAATAGTTCATCAAGTTCCTTAGTAACCTTTCTTATCTCTGTGTCATTTTCTGCACATGTCGGTCTGTGCATCAGTGTGCGCAGCTGATTCCTGAGTTTGCTAGTTTGTTGGGTAATGGACCCGATTTTCTCTGAACTCCACTTCCCCAATCTTTGCTGCATTATACGTAGCTTCTCCTGTATATCCTGTAAACTTGTCGCCGGCCTCGAGCTATTCTAGCTCTCTTCTATCGTAGGTTGTAGGGACTCCTCTCTCTCCCAGAGTGCTTCATACCTGAATTCTTTCTTCTTCCTGTATTCTAACTTCTATACAAACTGAAGGAGCAATGGCAGGTGGTCCGACCTGGTGGATCAGATATGCTCTACCTGCGCATTCTGAAACCTATTGCTCCAACATGGAGTAGCCACACCACGGTCAAGCCTTGCCTTTACATTTTTCCTTCCCTCCTGCTTGCTATCAAAAGTCCATCCCGGACCCCGGTATCCTAGATCAAGCAAGTTACACCAGCTCAACACTTCTCTAAAGTCTACCATCTGCTTCTATGATCTCTTAGAGACTGAAAAATGTTCACTTTGCGAGAGCGTCTCATTAAAATCCCCGATTACTAGCCATGGGGTACTTGAGTGGTGTTTAATTCTTTTCAGGAGATTCCACATGTGCCTCCTGTCTTGTACCCTCGGCTCCCCATACACAAAAGTTCCCCTCCACCACATCTCATTCGGATTATTCCGTATTAACACATCAATATAACGTGGGCCAACTGATAATTTCTTTATTTCAACCGAGTCATCCCAGTACAGAGCAATTCCACCCCTTTCCCTTTTCCATCATGAAGCATGCAATTTTTAAAACCTACTCTCCATCCGAGACTACGTACCCTCTCTTTATTCTGCCTAGTTTCTGAGAGGAAGACGATAGAAGGACAATGCGTGCTTACCAAGCACACTAGCTCCTGAACTGTCCGAGGCTATCCCAAACCCCGGCAGTTCCAGCTGAGGAGCTTCATGGCTCCTGACGGACGCGTGCAGTCGCGTCCGCCAGTTCACCGGGAGCCCCTAGCCCGGTCGCTGCCAATACTTCCCCTTGCCCTGCCTCTTCCCTGTTCAACTGCCCATCTGCACCTCGTTTTTTCTTATGGTAATCAGACTCCCCAGTGGTGTAGTCCATCTCTGTCGGGGTTCCCCCCTCAATCATGCGTTCACCTCTCTTCCCAAGCACCGAGGTGTTACTCTTGGGATTTCCCCCATGCTTCTTCTTTCCATGTCCGTTCTTCCCTGATCTTATGGCCAGTTTTGCTGCTGCAGTCTTCGGGTCAAAATTGATACCTTGCTGAAACTGGCTCTCCTGTCTGTGCGCAGCGACCACTTGCTGCTTCTCCTGCTCTTTCTCCATGCTGAATCCCTGTCCTTGACCATCCTCCTTCATGCTTTCCATGCCAGGTGCCATCTGTCCCTTGGTTTTGCCTGTACCTCCTTCCTCTGAGCCTAGCAGGGCCAGGGCCGGTGATAATTCGGAGTCCATGTGTGAGTAGGGGGCCAGTTCAAAGCCAAGTGGAAACTCGGGTGTTTGAGCCCTACCCATCCCACCATGCCCGGCTGTGTTCACTGGCAATTGATTGCATAATTTGAAACATACTGTGATTTTTCTTAATATAAACTATTTTTCAATGTATTGATATTTCTTTTAATACACACGAAAAAATTAAAACACGGTCGGAGATTTATTAGAAAAAGAAAAGAAAGAAAAAAATCGGTAGAAAAAACATCCAACAACCAGTTTTTCATAAAAGGGAAAAAAGTCACTCAAGTTTTTTTTTGAGGGGAAAAAATCGCTCAAGTGAGCTCGGGAGATTGGGCCGGCGAATTTGCCCTTGCCTTCAGGCCTACGCCTGCGGACGTCGTCGACAGCAAGGTCTCCTGGCCTGACCCACGAAAATGTTGTCTTTATTCATATTCTTCTCGTTCACTTGTTGCCAATCTTTTTTATTTTTTATAACTTGAAACATTTTAATATATTTAGGAAAATCAATTTACCAAATTTTAATAAAGCTAACAATACATTAAAAATGTTAATGCAATATAACGAAATTGATTGCATAATTTGTAAAAAATCATTTCATTCAAAAATTTCAAAAAAAAAGATTGTGACATATTGGAAATTGTTGATACAATGCAAAATTTTGTTCGCGTAATTTGAAAATTCTGTACCATTCAAAAATAAAGTTTGCCACATTTAAAAATGTGTGTAACACTTAAAAAATATTTCACATGCTTTTCCAAATTGTTAATGGAATTTACAAAAAAATGTTCAATGTGTGTTAAGAAATTGTTCACCGCATGTTTTAAAAAATTTCAATGCGCATTTAGCAAAATGTTAAATACGTATATTTCAATGTGTGCTTGGAAAATGTTCAACGGATAGCTAAAAAATGTTCAACCTGCATATAAAAAATGTTCAATGTCCATCTAGCCTTTTTCATGTCCATTTTGCATAAAATTTATTTTTCATGCACTTTTCTAAGGTCACTGCGCAATTTTAGTAATCAATGGTCAAGATATCACTTATCATTAGCATCTTGATCGGCTGCGGGTTAGGTATTAATACTAACGATATCGCATAATCTTATCAGTCACCCCCGATTAGTGCTAAATCAACAAATAAATCGCTGAATGGCCTGATTTTTTTTTCAAAAATTGGTTTTTATTAGTTTTCCCCTTATTTTTTGTCTTTGTAGGTGTAATTAAGCTCCCATGGACTTAGCACGATGAAAGGAAATAAGTTGTGGCCAAACTGGAGAAGTGCAAGCACCAGACACATGCCTTTCATCGAGTTTTGCAAATTCATGTTTCCCAAGAAGCCAAAACGGAAGACCCAATGTCAGGAGTGTATCGGGGTCAATAATAGGAATCCAACAATTCCAAGAACGCCAAAATTAGAATTCATATAAGGGAATGACGACCAAAATATAAAACACCGTACACAGTTTCTAGAGGGGGAGATGGTGCGCGGTACGAGCACAAATGCTCTTACCGGTGCTCGTATAGCCCAATCATGGCTACTGATTTGGCTTTAACTTTTGTGATTATTCACCAATTTTATCCCAGTTTGATCCTGCAAGATCCTTGGCCATCAAGGAAGGTACTGAGAGAGGTTTGGAATCCTCTAGATGAAGGAACTATGATCTATAGACAACAATAACAATTATTATTTCCTGATCATGGGCATGTGTGGAATAATAATCAGTTAATATATTCCTAGTCAGCTCAATTTGTTGCATGATGGTTTCCTTTTTCTTGATCATGAGCATAAGTTAGTGTAACGAGGATGCTAGAAACTTTGATGATACAATATTAGAAGTAGACTTGTCTTGAACTTACCCAAATTGAATATTATACTAAGAGTTCCTTTCGTCACAAGTTTATAGTATATAACACAGAGATGTTAACGTATACACGATTCATTAGACCATGAGAGTATCGAGTTTCTTCATCCCAGATGGTGCATTTTGGGGTTCGTCAAACATCAACCATAACAGGGTGATCACAACGACAACTTATAGGTTTATCATAAAAGTATGGCAGAGAACTAGATAGCTTGAGACTGGGATTTGCTCCTTCAACGATGAAGAGATATTCTCACGGCCCTCTTTGTGTGATGGTATCCATCATCGTCTGGCTAGACATAGTATGACTTGTTTACCGGGATGCCGAAACACATGAATGAGAAAAGAGAACAAAACCGATAACGAGAAACTGGCATAGTGATTAAGTTGGTTCACGTGATGCCGATACATCTCACCTCGATTTTTGTAAAGTATCATAAAGCAAAAGGAATATCATATCATATGGGAACGACGGGTTCACTCGATATTTACTCGTATGGGTGTAGGGGTCAATATGGATGTCCATGGTTCCGCTGTTGGTCACTGAACTGGAAGAAGTTTCGGGTTCATGTCCACACTTTACCGAACATGCGGGGGCACATGCTTAAGGGTAACTGATTTGTTGAGAATTAGAAGTGTAGGAGCGTTGAGTGTAATTCATTGAAAAAGTTCCAAGAACATTGAAAGTGTTTTCGAGACAGAACCGGAAGTATCTCGAAGAAAAGCCAAAGTGTTTCGGGAAAAACCTAAACAAAGCCACATTGCTCCCCTTTTTCTTCACCCTAACGCCGAAAAGACAATGACATACATGTGCATCCAACACACCAGTACCAGCCTTCGCCATCTATTACTTTGAGTATCGCTACATGTGCCCCTTCCAAATGGAAGCGAACTAAGATCTGGTCCTGGCGCCGCGGCCGGGCCACCCGCCTGGGCAAAGCATGCAACAGCAACAACACAAAGAAAGAGGAAGAACATTAGTAGAAAATCATATTGACGAGGATGAAGAAGAAACTGTGTCTCAACAACCACCACCAACCCGAGGTCCAACCCGGCCAGTGACAGTCGACCTCCACACACCATAGCCCGCGATCTCGACGAGATCCGAGGATCCCCACCCCACTGTCTCCTCGACGAAGGCAAGAGACCCGTCCTACCGGTTAAGGAGCCAGGGGAGACTTATTCAGACACGATGCCGCCTCCTAACCCTACCAAGAACCCACCGACCGCCCAGGTCTGAGGTTCCCCCTCCCTCCCGCCAGCGGCGGCGCCGG